>NW_027271089.1:0-87500 GCF_040938485.1 Diadema antillarum
GTGAAAGTGGCCCTGTGGCTTTTTCTGGCGGCGCAAAATGCATTTTCGAAGCAGTGACTCAAATCTATCCAAGTATAACTGGGTTTTTGTCTTTATGTCTTACAGTACTTGACCCACGATTTGAATATTCGTGCTTATTTCACGTTTGTCTCGTTATGTCTCGCCCTATCTTGTGATAGTTTTACCTATCTGTACATTAAAAAAAGGTTCCAACTCAAGTGTGCCTACTCACACATACAAATGTACATACACACGTATACGTACAAACACTAACACTGACGTTCACACACACACGTTCACATCTATTATATATATATATATATATATATATATATATATATACATACATATATATTATATATATATATACATACTGATATTTTAATCCTACCATTATGACTCACACCAGCATCATACCCCCCCCCCCCCCCCCCACACACACACACACAGAGGAGGAGGAGAAGGAGGAGGAAGAGGAGAAGAAGAAGAAGAAGAAGAAGAAGAAAAAGAAAAAGGGACAAATCAGGGGCAAATAAAAATTACATCAAATCAAAATACACGTTCGTTCATATTCCAGCTACCCCTTTTTATTCAATCTCAATACTTAAAACAGCATCAGTCGTTTGAAATATTATACAGTATCAAGAAAGTTGTATTCACAGTGAGATAATCGGAGTGCTAAAGGTGAGTAGTCACGTTTTTCTTATATACAAATCATTCCGAACAATACAAATACATTTCATCACAATGATATAATCTAATATAAATAATAAAAATTTTTTCCACTTTATCTTCTTCAAATTAAGTATCTAAACTCTCATCTGAAAATACTAATAAAACTATTCTAATTCATCTGGAATGCATTGATATAAAAGTTTATGATTTTCATATAGAATTGCGCGTTCAGTCATTCTTGTAATCAAAGTACAATATCATTAGTATACATTTATTTTTCTTTGATTTCATTCAAATCCGTATAAAATGCTTTCGGTACACTGACTTGGAAATAGCATGCTGGCAGTCTACATGATACGGCAATCAATATCCACTTGGTCAGTCAATTTACAATCTGAATCACGATTTTCCACCTCTGTGTACGGGCAGACACTTTGACATTTTGCCCGTCACGTGGTACCAGTGGTGCAAAATGTCAAGATGGAAAGCACCGGCGTTTAGAAGTTGTTAAATAATTCGTGTACCACCGCGAAAACGGTGATAAAGTCGAAATTAGACTCAACACAACTACTTAATGTCTGTGAGTTTTACACTACACAAAATTGGTGTGTGGCCTCGAATATACAACACAGAATGTACTGGAATATACCCACAACTTTCAATGATAGGCCCAAGTACAGTCCACATTTATCGAGGCCAATCACAGCCAAGATAGGACAGAACAACATGGGTACTGATAATACATTTGCGGTGCTTATAGTCCAGAGTTAATGCATTGCAAAACACGCACCATCTATCATCGCAAATAGTGGGAATTTATCATATCACACCGTCCAGCAAGTCCTGTTATGAACACTCTTCGAATATTTCATTAAAGCATTTTTTTCTCCATGGTACACGACAATGAAGACAAAATGGCGGACATGCTGATAGAATATCACATCATTACGATAGATCGCAGAATAGCACAGTTATCGTAAATCGTCACAGTCCCAGATTACATACAGTGTGATCAGCATGTCACGCTTTGGCTTCTGAGGGGTGCAAAGAATTATTGGCATTAAGGACAGAGTTCATGCCCGGCAGACAGTACTTTATAGAAATTGCTTAGATAAAAACTTTGACAAACTAGAGCACGCTTCAACAATACGTATTGCAACGGTAAAATGATCACAAACGAGTTTGAAACATCAACTCGGACAATCACTCAAAAGGAAGTATGCCTTTAAAATCTAATAATAAGTCGATCAAACGAAACATCATAGATAGTATAAGTAACCACTCTTTTTCGGGGGGGGGGGGGGGAGGCTCATACGGAATGAAAACATGACAATTCACAGACCTTGTGCCTCTCTCGATTGTTTGTTTTGGTAATATCAAAACATATTCGCACCATTCTCGCAGTACGTCATGTTCTATACTGTTACCTGCACCAAACATACTCGTCAGCCACGGCCTGCAGCTGCAACCAAAGGCCCTCGTCACTGGGCGGGAAGAAAAGAGGGCGCCCTCCACGTCAATTAGTCTCAATTTCAGTTTTGTCCATATCATAATAATAACCTCTAGAGAAGGGAAATGTCTTCTTTGCTTTCCGAAGAGGAACACCTATCGATTACTCAAGGGAAGAATATTCTGTTAACAAGTTTCTCCCTTCAAAATACACGATAACCTTTTTTTTTTCCTTGTGTTCTCACGTAGAATGGCATGACCAAAGACAGAGAGAAGAATATCAGTCGTTTGTCGATACTCCCGTGGAAAATCAGACTGAGGGAAGGGTAGGTGAAATCTATTAATAGCCTTCTTCCTTTACTACTCGAGCTATGTTGTTGGTATTAACTTCAACTTTTGTTATTTGTAGAATGTCTGAAATCAGTATAATGATATCGTCATCATGTAAACGACTGACAGAACATACATTACGAAATAATCGCAGAATAACATTAACCTAATGGCGTTGTATTTAATGTATTTGGTATATTTTTTAAAGTTAATTACTATTCATCTCTTTGATTTAGTTACATCTGTATTCACTCGTTGCGTTCAATTTGTCTTATCTAGACATGGCTATGGCGTTAGGGGAACGTATTTGGATTAATATACGTCAGTAGTTTTTTTTTTTGTTTTTCAAACCAGTTCTTGAAGTGTAAGAGGTAGAAATATCATAGTATAATTCACAACAAGAAATTAGTCCAAGTATAGAAATAATCAGTCTAAATATCGAATTTATCCCTGTCATTTTTTCAGCCTCTTCCAGTCTTACCTCTCACATTTTTATTTAGTTATTTTTGTTTGACCCTCTGGCCGTTTCACACCAAACCTTCAATTTATGTGTCATTATAAGCTTGATAAGATTGATTGTATTTACACAATCTTGCAAACACGACTTCGCTGAGCAGCTTTAAGATTACCAACGGTTTAAGGGCTCAATGGGCATGATAGCTATGATAAAAGATTTCCAGCTTGTGTTATTTACTGAGCTGAAAGAACTGCACACTGGGAGCGACAAAAGCTGATAAACTCCATGAATTGCAGACATAAGATCCAAAACATCATTCGCCTCGAGCTCGACATGTAAGTATCCGTTGCCCAAGCACGGAGATTGAAAATGAGTGCAAAAGGGTCTGTTACGGTTGACTGTTGTAAATCAGCCACATTTTCCAAGGTCTCCTTTTTTTTTCTCTCATTGTAAATGTTGTTCTCCTATTGGTGGGCGTTGCCAGTCATGTGGCATCACCCTATAGGACTGATGCCCATTTTCATACACCGCGGTATTCAGTGGTCACTTTGGGACAGAGCGAGAAGACGTCTTGTCCAAGGATATAACCTGACGTTTTTGGCATGGATTCGAACCCATACTCTTCTCTTCACAAATCTAAAGAGACCTAACCACTATTCCACATAACTCCGACAAAATTGTTAATGTTTGATAGAATCTTGTTTAAGATAGTGAATAATGTGAAAATGAAAAAAAAAACAACGTTGTTAGTCTTTCGTTCGTTCTTTTTTTTTCAGGTGTGAAGGGGGGTGAAGAGGGAGATAATCTTTGAAAGAAAAACTCGGTCCATGATTCGCTTTTACTGCTGCGGTGCTAGCAGGCTTCGCGGTGAGGCGACAGAAGTGGCGATGTGTAGTGGGGTGGGGGCGGCTAAGGTTGGTGGATGGGGCATCCCTCCGTGCATGGCCTGCGGGGCCGACGTGCCGGGTAGGACGGGCCGAGGAGCCGCGAGGAAGGAGCCGTACGTTGCCGCAGCAGCCGCCGCAGGGTATGAGGCCAGGGCCGAGCCGAACCAGGTCGGCATAAACGGCGACGCCCAGAGGCCCTGGCGGTGGGCCATCTTTAGACGGGCCATCATCTGTTTCTTCCATTTAGTTCTGGGACAGCGAAAAGAAGAGAAGAAGAATCGTAACGTTAGATGATACAAACCAAATAAAAAAGCACTGACAATCTCTTTTCTGCGTTAATGACATTCATTCACATTTTTTTCTTTCCTCACGCAATGTCTTTTAACACCATGAGGTTGTTCCTGTATAGTGAAAAACCAATGAATATCAATAATTTCTGATGACTATCCCGATCACAATTGTGTTGACGATAAGAGTAATAAAGATGGTAGTGAAAATTGCAATCGCAACACTGATAAACTAACCATGACACTGAGAACGACAACTATACTGCAGTAATAATTACTAACAGCTCTATTACTACTATATTATTATCCCACCACTCCCATAGCCTACTTCCCTACGATTACTAAACACTACTTATACTTATACTTAACTTATGCTAATACTATTACTGCATGTTATTATAATCATTTTTACCACGCCAATTATTTTTCGTCATTCTCTAGAGCACACAAGGGGAAACAATAAAAAAGGCAGAAATTCTGTAAGACTGTCTATCTCCCTAGTATGTCCACATCTACTTTTGATTCCATCTTGACATAAAATTTATCGTTATGACTTCATGAAATGAGAAAAGCTCCCTTCGATACTAACTCTCTGAACTTTTTTTTTCAGAGCACTTATATAGTTATACAGTTTTATATAGTCCCCTCTCTTCTCTCCCTCCCTCTTTTCCTCTCTCTCACTGTCTCACGGTTTGTTTTATACATGTATATAAATATAATTATATATATATATATATATATATATATATATATATATTGTTATATTTATTTATTCATTTATTTATTCATTTACATTTTTGTGGCTTATTCTTTGTGTGCGCATTTTCTTGCATTTGAACATTGTTGATAAAGCCCTATATTTTATGAAAAAGCGAATCGTCAAAACCCTAGAAGTGCACTTTTTGTTTAGATAGAGTTCTAGATTTTCATTTCATAACGTTTATGAGGTCTCGTGTTTGTATGATGTGATGCGGCAAGAGGCCTTTTTGTCGCTTTTTATGAAATAGTATGCCTAGTTCTTTTGAAAATACCTGCCCTATTTCAATCACGTGCTTGTGCTTTTCCCCCCGGCATAGTAGAAGCGCTAAGAGGCATCTTAAAAACAAAAATATTGCTAAAACAACAAAGTAAACGTTATGTAAACACGCAGTACTTCCTCATTTAGCTGCAAACGTGACATTGTTTAAGACAGGTTGAAGGAGAAAAGAATTGATTCGACGGTGTAACAAGATGCACAAATCATTAAAGTAATCAAGAGACGTGTTGAGGTAAAGCCGTTGTATCACGTGTCTTCTCAAATAGCCGGCGTAACGACTGTTTTGATAACTTGACCCAAATTTTATCTCCGCTATACCTTCGACTGCGGCAGCTACAAATTGAATGCGATAATGAAAGGCCCGTTTATTGCACATATGGCGCCACGTCGAAGCAAAGGGGGCTCTGCAGCGAGTGATGTTCGAGAAAACGCTGGCTTTGGGACCGAGTTACGGGGGTCAGGTGACGTGAAGTTCGATTTCTCGCCGCTGCACAACGATTCAAAGAGTGCATGCACGCCATCGCACCTTTCGAGGACCGCGATTGGTTGATTTGGTGAATTCGCACTGCTGACGTAGATGGAATTCAGGCGGCAGCCCGAACTCGCGAGCATCTGTTTCGTAAAATTTTCGTCACATCAAGTCGGATGAGCACTGTGTGAGGAATATGGCGCGTAATGCAGGTACCTGTTTGAGATTTAAACGGTTGTTTCCTTGTGTATAGTGGCGAGAAAGTTCACGTGCTTATCTGATGAGTAGCCAGTGGGCATACAGGGCATTGATCGGCGGGGAAAGAGGGCTTCCCCCGCTGGCGGCTTAGACACGGCGGCTCCGCGTGCTGCCGTGTGCCAATATTGCACGCCGGGTTTTCTTAGCGCGACAGGGCCGCCACGGCTTGACGGTGCTCCGCCGCTGTCGTGGACATGTCTATACCCCCGTTCAGAAACCCTGGGACGATGCAACCGCGAGTCGATAATCGCGTAACCCGAGTCGTGCGCCAAACTGCGCGTTTTCCACCCGCAAATCGCTGACCTCTCCCGACCTTTGATCCAGAAGCAACGTTTCCCTTTCGGAGGAGACATCATAATCCCATGTCCATCAAGACTTGGCGCACCCAAGCATCGTTTTATTTACGGTGCAGATAAAGATAATTATCATACATGATTATCTACAGATAAATACGCATTTCTCTTTTCAAAATCTATTAAGCATCTTAATATAAAACATAAATAAGAATATAATTATGTATGAAAGATATATGTATGTATAACACCATATACTGTTATATATATATATATATATATATATATATATATGTGTGTGTGTATATATATATATGTGTATATAGATATATATATATATAGATATATATATATATATATATGTGTATATATATATATATATATATATATATATATATATAATCTGTTTGTATAAACACAAGAAACATTAACACAGTGGAACGCACCCCCCCCCCCCCCCCATTGTTCAGGTTGACTTGATAACGAGGAGAGAAACAAAATGAGGGTATGGCAGAGTTACTATTAAAAGTAAAAAGGAGAAGAGAGAAGAAGAAGAAGAGAATAGCTGAATTACAAAGTTTCAAGTGTTCTTTCGAGATTTTTAACATGAACCACAACAGCTGACGATGTCTATGCAAATAACTTTTATAAGGTAACGCTGCTCTGATATTTCCTTACTCAAACTGACATGTGTGCAAGAAAAGTAATTATATACACTCACATTTGTTTTTATCAGTCAGTTATAGTAGCTTTGAAGCACAGTCATGACAGTGGCTAAGTTATAATGTCTCTGCATTCATCTAATGTCAGGAATGTAATCTATAGTCAGCCGAATTTTCCTTGGAAGAGAACTTTAATAAAGATTTGTGTGCACATGGAAGGGAGTCTTGTCAGGGTGCGACGTCATTAATGTCGCTGACTAGATTATCAGTCGAAGAATTGATTGCTCTTGTCGAATATCAACTGAAGAAAAAACAATATTATAAAACTTTAAAGTTTCAGTGTTTTCTTTTGTCAAAGAGTGTTTCACTTTACTTTGTTTAGTGAAGTCAACTGAAATACCTATGCAATGGTATAATCTCCCTTTCGCACAGTCCCATGGTATTATTATCTCTTATTAGATATCAATCTGTTTTATTTTAGTTTGTTTGATCTGGTGAAAGGATACAAATAGGCTGCAGATCAAAATAATTTTCTTTAATTTATATTTTAAAAAATATTACAAAACAATAGCAAACTAGTACAAGAAAGCTTCGACCAGATCGGTGTATGTGTGGTGTAGTTATTACATGCTTAAAAATTAAGACGAACAAACAAACAAACATGTACAACGAATGCTGACATGCTCCTTGTCTTGTTCTTGCTGCTGCAGTTGTTTTGTTCGTGTTCATGTCTTGTACTATACCATGCGTCAAGAGCGCTGTCACGCCTGTGACGTGAAAAAAAAAAAAAAAAACTATCTCCTGATCTTACACCTGCGAGGCTTCTGCCGAGTCGCCAGTCTTCCTACCTAAGCTTTGAGGCTGGCCTATTTTGTCGGCACATTCGCAAGATAAACACCTTACTCTTTCCCGGAGACGAGGTTGCGGAATCCGATCACGGGACCTTTCACGCCACGAGCCTCCCTATACCTAACACTGCGTGGCCGACTTGTAATACCCGCTC
Source organism: Diadema antillarum (assembly GCF_040938485.1). Classification (NCBI taxonomy): domain Eukaryota; kingdom Metazoa; phylum Echinodermata; class Echinoidea; order Diadematoida; family Diadematidae; genus Diadema; species Diadema antillarum. The sequence goes on from NW_027271089.1 coordinate 7,807, forward strand.
GTTCGAAGTTAAACCGAATCGGTTGTGCAGCGCTTGGGAGACCCCAACAAGTCTGTGCGCCCGAGCCACGCTCGGGGAAAGCACGGCGATCCGCTTTCAGTTGCCGCACACGGCAATAAGATTTATACAATCCCGCTGCCCGGAGATACTCCTGTGTTTTGACGAGTTGATATTAATTCCAACAGACCTGAGGAGTACCGGTAGTTTTTCCTTTCCACTTTCTCACGACAATAATAAGAAAAATTACGGGATACTTTTTTTTTTGGTCTTCTTTCCCACTATCGGGGAATGTTCGATATCCCCCCTATGCTGGCCATTGCCGCCAGACACGTTGCAGTTTGAAATTTTACCCGCGTGTGGATTTGGTCTATCATGTTCGTACGAGCTTGTAAAATTGAGATATATCGGTAGAATGGCACTTGTGATACTTGTACACTGCCCCCCCGCCCCCCCCCCCCCCGACGTACTATAAGGGCATATCTTCTGTCTACACCATATCGTGGGGGGGGGGGGGGGCAATATCTTTCACGTGACTGATTTGCACAATATCTGTTCCTCGCCTCTCACGTACGAAGTTGACGAGCCGGCTGCATGGTTTTATAACGAGCATACCGACGAACGGGGAGACAAAAAAAATCGATGAAAAATGTAAAGTAACGAGATGTTTTCGGGTCTTTATTTTCGCTACAAGCTATTACAGCTCAATCGATTCACGTCAAAAGACACATGTCATGGCACCGCCCCCTTTGACTTTAATTACACGAGGCAAAGACAATCGAAGAGTATGGGTATATTTTTTCCCCGCGTGTTTCTCTCATAGCTGTAAACACATCAATATTACAACGACACGTGCCAAAGGAACTTCAGATTTCAGAGACAAAGACAGGATGCTAATATTCGCTCTATTTCGAGGAACATTATGAATGACAAAAATTAGGTCTTCTTTTTTTAAAGATTTCCAACCTTCGTTTTCATTTCTATCTATTCAAATCGTTTCTAATCTATGCACGATTCAATCATTAATCTTTCTCGGCATTCTAAGTGTAGAATGCATGCCTGAAAAGGCCTCGAGAGCTGAGATGATGCGAACCACATATAGGAATGAGAAAAGTTCATCGCTTGTCATAGAGATGTGATTGAACTGTGATGTTTTGTTTGTAAACCACATCCAACAGATTGTGAGTGTAGATTTTTTTTTCCCTCGTGTATGCATGAATGGTTACGATACGGAAATCACATACGGAAATCGTACTATTGATAGAAAAAAAAACAGCAAACGCAAAACATCATTTAATCTGTATTAACGTGTTACCGCGATGCTGCTATAGGGTCACAGCCATCTCGCATCTGCCGAAGCCTGCTTAAATTTCAATTGTTCTTGTTTACTCCTGCCTTAAAGAAAACGATTGCAATCTTGGGATGCTAAAAGTAATCCTCATCAATACTTTTCGAAAATCTGGAGGATTCTTATAGTTGTTGTGTTTGTGTTTTTCCCCAACATGTCACGTACCCGCCTGCTTGCATATTATGTCTGTTTATGACGCGCATAGCAGTAATAATTTGAACCAGTGGCATATTGGGAAACTGCACAAATGTCTTGAAAATGTCTGTGAAATGTAGTGAGATCGAAGGCTGGCGGTACCACAAAAGGAAATGGAGGAACATAAAAAGACGTACTTGATTCAAGCTATTAAAGCACGGCATTACTGAAAACACCAGTGCATTAATGATTATCGTGCGTGCAAATCAATAGACAAGAGCGGGGAAAATGAAATGAATTTATATTCTCCTTTTAAGTGAAATTTGAAACTCCTACAACCGCGCTACAAGGACATTCTTTGAAAGAGAATTAACTACGGCGGAATATCCACTTTTTTGACTAGTAAAGGTTGCATCCAAGCCTTCCATGCCCGGCGGGCTGTGCATTAGAGCAAAACTCGGCAGCAAAGTGCTAATTGCTCGGACTTGGTTTTTAACACTTTCCGAAAATGGCCGCAAGCCATCCATATCTCACCCACGAGTGTGGACGAGACAATACTAGTAGTATAAAATGATGGGGTTAGAAGGAGAAACCAAATAGCCATTTTATTAAGATTGGCTCATGGATGATCTAGGAAGCTCCTAGTAAAAGGGAGAGATAGATAGATAGATAGATGGATAGATAGATAGATAGATAGATAGATATATAGATAGATAGATAAATAGATAGATAAATAAATAGATAGATAGATAAATAGATAGATAGATAGATAAATAAATAGATACATAGATAAATAGATAGATAGATTGATAAAGGGAGAGAGGGAGTTTTAAAAAGTGGAATAGAGAGTTATTTGAATTATGGGAGAGATAATGAAATCAATGGAGGCATTTATACCAAGCACTTGTAAATATAATGAGAAGAAATTGGTTAATTAGTAGATTTTTGGTTTGACATACTTCTTCTGTTTGTTGGATGAAGAAGGGAAGGGAGCTCCAATGGTCCCAATGAAACATTACAAGAAAGTAAGAGAGAGAGAGAGAGAGAGAGGAGGTGTAGTGGAATTAGTGTGTAAAACTTGTTTGGAGTGGAAGATTTGACCGGGACAAAAAAAAGGGGAAAACAGGGTAAGAGAGACATGTATCATGTACACTGTAACCCGTGTATTGTTTTATCTGTGATATTACTGAAAAACATATTTATATAATTATGAAATCATGTTGAAGAAGATAAATCAAACAAAGAAATACACACACACACACACACACACATACATATATATAATATATATATATATATAGAGAGAGAGAGAGAGAGAGAGAGAGAGAGAGAGATTAACAATAAAGAGGGGAGTATTTAAGAGAGAGAGAAAGAGATTAACAATAAAGAGGGGAGATTTTTTTTGTGTTTGTGTGATTGTGCGCATGCGCGTGAGGGATAACAGAGGGTGAAAAGGAGAGAATCGAGAGAGGGTGAGGGAGAGATATATATCCGAGGGGATATATGACACACAAGCATCTGCCGTGTTCTATACAGTGCTGCAGGTAGTACAGTGCGGGGTCAATTTTCGTCAGTAGATATGAACGTAGCGATTCTTACATGAGTACAAAACGCCTCATTAAAGGCATCGCGTGTCTTGTATCATATCAAAGCTATGGATAAGTGTTTATCACGATTATCTTATCTCGTTTGTTTAAATATGAAACACCGAGCTGGTGTTCAATTTCCGGTGCTCATTCATGGTGTTAGATTAACACCTCCGGGTGTCATTTCAAATTATAAAATTGTTTTTTTAACAGTTTCTTAGTTACTGCACTTCTTGTTAATTTTGAACTTCAACAAGACGATAAAGAATTTTCCGATAAAGTACTTGATTTTCGAAAAAATGTGAAAACACATTTACACCACAGTAACACCAGGTGGTGTGGTCACCTATTGAAGCTGGACGGGTGTTATACCATTGAAATTAACACCACCAATATCAAATCAACACCATGCGGTGTCATTGAATTAACTCTAGCGCAGTGTCAAAAATATCACCAGCCACAGTGTCAAATTAACACCACGACGTGCCAGGTGAACACTTTTTAACACCATCACAATACATTTTCTACACCTGTAGGTGTAGTCCTCTATTGAAGTTTGACCGGTGTTAAATTTAACACCCATGGTGCTAAATCTAACACCGATGTTTTTACAGTGTATATAATAGAATAACTATATAGATATAAAATAAGATCCCAAACTCCTTAAAGATTACATAACGATATACCGTGCAAATGATCTTTGCATCTCATTATGCCATTCAGATTTGTTGTAGTGTCTTAATGTCACTGAATTCTATATAATTATTCTATAGAGTGATCTTACGGTTCATTGGTTATGATTTCCGCCTCACGTGGACCATCTATTAGTTGAGAATAAAGGGCACTCTATTCTCTCCCCCCCCCTTTAACTCCCCCTTTAACTTTTTTAAGCAGTTATTGGTATTTCATTATTATTTTGTTATCATAATTTCACTTTGATCGAAAATGACTATTTGTGTGTGTGTGTGTGTTTGACATCTCATTCTTAGTAGTAGTCATAATTTATATATACAAGTGTATATATATATATATATATATATATATATATATATATATATATAATGGATTACATAGTTTGGATAACAGTATAGTGTTTTGAGGGTTTTCTGAGCTTTTGTGTTTGTCTTCCTGTTTGGACAATGTAACAAGATATTGACTAGATATTTTGTTAGAAGGGTATATTATTTAGCCCACTACAGAAAATCAAATGATATTTGAATGCAGCATGTAGAGTGATAATAATAAGAAGAGAGAGAAAAAAAGAATGCTTACAAGATCGCATCACCTAATAGAATTTGAATGATGGCTCAAGACGCATTTTGCCGCTCGTTGGTGGCTGAAAAGACCACGGTATCCCTCAAGCGCGTCATTCAATTCCTTTCAATTTCGCTGCACCCAGGGGGAGTATCGCCCCGCGTCAAATCAATGCAATCACCAATACCTTCACGTCAGCGCCGTTCGCGCAAAACCTCACACAACCAGCGGCTCTCTCCCCCACCCCCCTCTCTCTCGCTCTCTCTTTCTCTCTCTCATTGCCCTTATTTCAGTGGTAAAGTTTGCGTATTTGTAAAGACTTAATTAATAAGGCATTCATTTCATCGTGGAGAACTTTGATAGAGCAGTAAATATAAATCCATTTAAGAAAATCCCATCCTCCCTCTCTCTCTCTCTCTCTTCATCCCCGCAGCAAGGCATAAACTCTCCCGCCGAAATGCATTGTGGGTTTTAGCAAAACACGTCCTTTACAAAGGGGCATGGGAGGATATTTTAATTTCGCATATCTCCGGCTGTCGGCGGTCAATACCGTTTTTATTCTCTCTTTCTCCCTCTCCGAGAATCGAATGATGATTGCAGAGTGAAGAATTACCATTTGAGATCAAATAGTGACTATTTAGGCCTTGAAGATATTTGGAATAATTGCAATAATCATCCTGTAAATTGCATTAAGTATAGATTTTTTGGAGGGAAAAGTGCGCGCGGGCAAACATTGATTCTTGTGGGTTCGCAGCGAAATAACCTGACGCCAATCAGGGAACCAGTGAAGAAAAAAAAATAGAGAGAGAGAGAAAGAACGAAAGGAAGAAAAAATGCACTCGATGGCGTGACAGAGTGTGACGTGTATAATGCAGCTTGCAACCTGCTGCCTCTACGCTAGTCTTAGGTGTGACGGCATGGTATACATGGCGCTACTTCCGTTGCTTCAAGGAAAGGCATGCAGAAAAAAAGAGTGTTTTGGCACTAAAATTCTCTCCCCCCCCCCCCCCCAAAAAAAAAAAAAAAAAAAAGAGGGAAAGAGAGGAAAAAAAGTTCTAAAGGGAGGTGGAACTCTCCCATCTCACTCGTACTACCATACCATAACCATTTAATGACATTAACCCGTGTTCTACAAGATACTGAAATCCCCATAAACTATATAAAAAAACCTTCCGGGTTCCATATCAGACAATCGCTTGCTTGTAATCTGAAATGCTAGAATGAAACTCACGCAAAGATTACTGATAAACATGTATTTCTGGAGTAGCAGAAAGGTTTTGTATGCAAAATAGCTCCTTCGGCATGCGCAAATCGTTGGACTGCACGCACAGCACATCGACTGAGGCTCTCTAAACCGACATCGATTTTTCATACGCCTGATGAGTGGCGTTTCTGATTTATTAAAGGATTTCTTCATGCCGAACCCGATGCTCTTTCCCAAACGGAACGAAATATCCGCAGACGGCTCGTTAAGAATTCCCCCTGAAACTCATTACCGCCAATTTGTCGACCAGGCCGTACAAAAGGCGAGATCTTAAAATGAATTTAATTGGTTACACCACTCTCGCGCGGTTTCCAAGGTACGCAATAATTGATCCGATTTGCCAATCTACGAGCAGCCGAGGCGTAACAGCGTCGTGCGGTTATGCGACAAAAAGTCAGTCGGTTTTAGTGCAAGAATGCCGCGTTTAGACGTGGTCTTGTCTCTCTCAGACCCCGTGAAGTATGGGTGAGTTCAGGTTTGACAAGCTAACTGACGGTCCAGTTCAGCTTGTTCAAACCCACAACACTCCACATACACAAGAGTTGTTACGTTGGTATTTTTGTTAGCATTATCAGAGGACGTGGGTCTATCTGTAGAGACTAGACATTTTTTATATAAAATGTTTATAGATGTGAAGGTGTATTTGTGCGCGCGGGCAACGCATTAGAGGTGCACAGAGGCGAGTGACAGCTGCGCACTGAATTCAACGGAGGCGGCGTCGCCTTCAATCGATCGCGAAGAGCGGCATTTGTCTTTCTCCATTTATATAATATGTACGTTACTTGTCTTCTTGTCCTATGTAATCTTTGTCTTTGGTGGCCTACGCACGCACGCACGCACGCACTTGCAACGGTCAAAGATTTGTTTGTTTGTTTTGGGTTTTTTTTTTCTCAAACTGGCATCGAAAGACTCATCGTGCTGCGAAACAACTCTTCAATTGACCCCCGTTCATTCGGCATCCCCGATGGGACAAGTTTATGGCGATTATGTAAAATGGATAATTAGTTTAGCTGGTTGCAGAATATCATCTTGGCGATCGACGAGGACCTTGCCATTGCGCCGCTACAGGGAGAAAAAAAAAATGGAAAAAATGAAGGAAAAAATACACATACAGAATCAGTCGAGGAATCTGTGCAGTAATAACTCGTCGTATCGTACAAAATAACCCATAATTTCCCATTGCAGACAGTACAAGTTGTCTTGATAAAACGAAAATGCTCAGCTATTTATCTTCTTTTTTTGTACTGAAATCCTCCTAAAATGAATGAATACCTGAATAATAAGGATGTATAAGGATTCGTTACAACAGGACGAGGATATAAGGACGAATTCTAGAGGTTTTTCAAACAAACAAACAAACAAAAAAGAACAGTGCCGAGATTTTGGAACGCGGAATTAAGCTGCATGAATCAAAGTCTCAAAGATCGGACCCAATCAGAATATTACCTTCCCTTTTAATCTCCCATCCACCATGGACTGCTGCGATAAAGATTAGCAGGAAAGTAAACCTTGTGAAGATCATACTTGTCAGAAATTATTGACCACCTCATCTTCCATGTCAGACATTGTCAGAGGAAGCGACAAGGAGAGAAGTAAACTTAGAAAAGAGAAGAGTTTCTTGGAAAGAGAAGAAGATCCCTTTAAAGTGTTCTCCAAGACACAACACTCATGAATAAAAATGACAATAATGGTTGATCGGAGCCTACTTCAATCAAAGTGCTTCAAAAAAAAAAAAAAAAAGAAAGAGAGAGAGAGAGAATGAAAGAGAGAGGAGGTATATGAAAGATTTATCTATTGGAAGATATTTGCTCAAATCATGTCATGATATTCTTTACAGGATTTGAGACTTGGAGAGATGATAGTACGTCCGAATAGTTTGTCGATTGTGAAAAACAATCAAACTAACAAACAAACAAACAAACAAAACAAAACAAAACAAAACAAAGCAAAATACCTAACAATGTTGGAACTGATATAAGCCACGTGATCATGTACGCAATCTTGTAGCCGACACCGTCGGCAAGAGAAAAATGAAGAACAAACACGAGAAAAAAAAGTATATGAGAAAAGAAATAACCAGTAAGGAGGGAAAAAGGGGGGAAAACGGAAAGTAAGACGACGCTTTTGAGACACCATAGAGGCATTTCCGCTTGAAGTGTGTTGGCTGACGGTGGTTCCAACCGTAGGGCCCGGACTATCGGAAAGCAATTCGATAGTTTTCTGCGTCATTCGAAACTCATCTACCTCCTGTTTTGTTTTCTGCAAGGAGGGAAAATTTGGCTTTATTTCGCGCAATCTTGGCAGCAAAAATAAAAAAGAGAAAAAGGGGAGAGAAGGACGGGAACGTTTCGATCGGGCGGCAAGGGCATTTACTTGGGGGTCATCTCCACTTGATTAGAAAATGAAGAGTGGGAAATTCGGCAAAAACACCGGTCTTACAGGTCACGTGGTTTGTCAGGTTTGCTTAGCGAGTTTTTGATGTCCAAAATGACATGGAGACTTCGGCATTCGCTCTAGACTTTGGTAACTCCAAAGAAGTAAGCTGCTGTATGCATCATTCTGATTTTTCATTTGCTACTATCGTACATTGTAATTTAAGTTACGGGTTATGAGATTTAAAAAAAAAGGGGGGGGCTTTACAGGAAACATTTCTGGATGTTTCGTAACTATCGCTCAGTGAAAGAGACGTCATACTGTTCATTTGTTTATCGTCAATTATTTCTTTTTTTGATGTAAAATGCCGACACGATTCTGATTTCATATATCCGCATATATGACATTCGAAACGTATATCTGTGTATAAGTTGTCTTGGGAAACATCTACTATTGCCCTGCGAAACTTTTTGTATAGTTTCATCACTGTCCAATTCGTTATCATCATGATAGAATGCATACATATGAACGTGATGTCGGATTAGAATGACCGTTAAGTGCAGTCATTGCACGCCCTGTTCATGTTGACTAAAGTGTCTGATTACAGTTCGATGGACAGAATGGCAGAGTGTTCGTCAAAGTCGGAACTGAAACAAGAAAGTCGTGGGATTTCAAAGTTTCTCACGTTTGTACAAATTAGTGATATCAGTCATAACGGCGTGCTCAAATTGGTAGTAGTGATGATGTCACTAGCGCACAGATCATCCATTGACAACACTGTGTCACAAGTCTTCACCATGGTAATCTTTCTTTCTTTTTTTCTTACATGAAATTAATTGGTGATACGACATTTTGCTCCTACGACAATTTCTACGGTCTTATTTGCTCCAAGGACTTAAGAGTTGGGTTAGGCTTGTGATAGGCCGGTTTTAGGTTTAGTTTGATATGAAGATTAGGGTTAGGGTTAGACCACTGGGTTATGTTTGTGGGTAGAATTTATGTTTGGCCTAGCGTGTAGATGTTTCATGGGAGCAATATTGTCGCAGTAGCAAATGTCACGGAACCTAAATTGATAAGATGTATGAATAAGATGTATCCTTCGCATCAAGTTACGATGGTTTTTTTTCATAACCTAGCTGGCGACGATAACCACCACTGAATGACGCCAAAAATTTTAGACCATTGACCAGAAACGTGAATAAGATAAAATATTGGGGTGCAAACCAGTGTGATAGTTGTGCAGTGACATGATGTATTCAGTGAAAACATTCAAAACTTTAAAATGCCATACGTTTCTTATTTTCATGTCCGATTTTGACGAATCTTGTATACATCATTCTGCTTGTCTGATATTGTGCGGAATTGCACTATAAGTAAGTGGTGATTCGGATAAATCAATTTCATTGTCACGTGTTCTTTATTATACGACGACTCAGCCCGGGGCGGTGACACCAAATTAATGCTGAGAGATAATAGTACAAACTTAGAATATGTTTGTGTAGCTCGCGCACTGTGATATTATACACCCTGTTATACCATATGTCCCAACAAATTACAACGGGACCTTCCGCAATGATAATTTTTAAAATAGAGAATCAATCCAAATACAATTTCAGGTTATGAAACTATAACTCATTGTCCACATCTTACAGAAAACCCCATTCGATTTGCTTCAGTGGTCAAGGAGAAATGAGGAATTTTGTAGAGCATGTCAGGAATCTCTTCCCTCCAAGTTCTGTCTATTGTGTTTACACATTAATATGCAGTTCCAAGAGCATTCAAGCGCTAAACTTGGAAGAGTCAGACTCATGACATGCTTTACAACAATCCACATTTCTCTGTGAGCGCTTAACCAAATTGAATGGGGTTTTCTGCAAAATAGAGCTGAGATGTTACATTTTAAGACACTGAAGTAGCATTTAAACAGTTTAATCATATTGTGTGTTAGCAATGCGAAAATCCGATTGTATTTTTTTGGGGGGACATACTGTATAGATACACATGGAAAAACATCTCTGAATTTGCATTCATCCAAGAAAAATTTTTAGTGTAAAATATACATCTATATCTACATCTATCTATCTGTCTATCTATCTATCTATCTATCTATCTATCTATCTATCTATCTATCTATCTATCTATCTATCTATTGTCTGTCTATACCTATCAATCTATCTGTCTATTTATCTATTCATCTATCTATCTATTCAACTATGCACAGTTCAATAAACTCCTTTATCTAAACAAATTTATGTACTGAAGCTGTAATACAACGAACGAATGATTGAGTATACTCTTTTCCCCTTCCTGTTCTTTTTTTACGGTAGTTGGCCTTTCCTGCACCCCCTCCCCCCACCCCCCCCCCCCCCCCCCCCCATCACCCCCTTCCTCCAATGGTGCCACAAGAAGAGTCCTAGTTACGGTTGTTGCGGTGTTACTTTGACTCACCTCCTATTCTGGAACCACGTCTTGATCTGGGTCTCCGTCAGGTTGAGCGCCATGCTCAACTCCAACCGCTTGCTGACGCTCAGGTACTTGTCGGCCTTAAACTCCTCCTCCAGCCGTTCCAACTGTTTCGACGAGTAGGCCTGACGCGGCTTGCGGTCGACGCCAGGTTTTCTAGGCCGCCTGCCGACTGGCTTCGGGCCTAGCAAAGAATAGAGGAAAAAATAATAGATATATCAGAGGTTTTCCTTTTAGTCTGGTGTAAGATTTTAAAGAAAGGCTCTTCCATGTCAACCCTCTGAGAAATCTTGATGCAAGACTCATATATTTTCTCTTACCGCTGCAAACTGCTTTCTTCTTACCACCACATTAGTTGTGTTTGAGGGTTCTCAAGAAAATGGGATGCATGACATTTATATAATGATATCTATCTCCTCCCCCCCCCCCCACCCAGTCATATGGACTGCAATGTAGGACATCTTGAGGGTTTTATATCATTCACAGATTAAAAAAAAATAAAAACATGAAATGTATAGAAGGTGTAACTATGTGTGCAGAAAATTTTCAGATTGCGGTTATGCCTTGACATGCACCTATCTGACCTTTTCTCTCTCCGCATAGAATTTGCAACTTTAAACTATATCATATTCCTTTCCGTCATATCCAAAGGCAGTAACCATTTTCTTCTTAGTTCATACGTGTTTGTGCTGGTTGTTTGCATACATTCTATGTCCTCGAAAATGTGCCTGTGTCTATGTGAGAATATAGACAGATAAACAGAGCTGACACTGAAAAGAATTTTTGAATTGCTATTACTTTCCTCTTATTGTTATTATCGCTGTTATCATGTTATTGATATTTTTATCAATATCATTCGAATTGTAACCGTTGTCAGTAATTAATGTGTAATATTTAGGTCGTTTTCTCTCTTACTATGTGAGTCCATAACTTTGAAAGGCAACCCGACGGACACGTGTAGGTGATCCTCTCATTCTCTTTCTTTCGCTCTCTCTAGTTTTAATTTTCACTGATTAACTTTGATGAATATTTCTGTTTTGACGGTACATACCGTCAGCAAATAAAGCTTGGTTTTGTACACGTTGAATCTTGCCGTAATGTGTCACAGACGTGAATTCGGCGTATCGGGAAAAAAAGGGTTGCCAAGAAGCTAAGCACGGATGGGTATTTAAGAGCACCGTGTTTTCAGCTTGACTACCACCTGCACGAAGTCACGGCACGTCATTCAAACGTCTGACTTCTTAAAAGTCATCCGCTAAGTGGTGGGACTCGAACAATCACGCCTCGGTGCGTCCTCTCCAACGGGGACGATGAGGGAGGGAGGAGAAGGAGGCGTCCGCTAAAAGATCATCATTGTTCTGTACATTAGTAAACGCGCTATTTGCCATTGCAAATACCCTGAATTGGCATGACTGGACGTGCTGAAAAATAGTATTAAGCTAAGTGACTTTGTGGGGCTTTAAATGATCAGGGAAGTTTGCTTCAAATATTTTATCTTGTTCTTTTTTTTTGTAAATTCTTTCAAAGCTAACGCCGCATTTTGCCGTTCTTTATCGAACCGAGTGCGCCTCGTTACTTTTAAGACGTATAACGCTAATTCATATTGCTGTTTATGAGATTGATGGGGCGTAAGGGAAATTGTAGCGACAAAGGGACGGGGGGAGGGGTGGGGAGCTGATGGTAAACCAAAGACAGACCAAAAACAGTAGTGTGCAGTCTCCATAATGTCAGTAAAAGTTTTGTAAAGAGCAAAGGGGTATGAATAGGCGACGGGATTCAGCGGATAACGGCAATCACCGCTTGTGCGAAGATCACCCGCCACCGTTGCCGTAACTGTCCCGACACCGATCGATAAATGGCGCAGCATAATGTGTAGAATATTTTCTCGAAAGAACGCCTATCGTCATTTTATACGCAATGTTTTCACTTCGGATTAGCTCAGTGATCAGCATTTGATCCCCATCTCTCTCTCTCCCTCTCTTTCTCCTCCATCTCTCCTTCCCTTTCACTGCCCTCTCCTTTTCTCTCCCTCTCTCTCTACCAATACATTAATTTTTATGTCATTTTACTTTAATACCTGTCTATCTCTCACTCTCTCTAACGTTCTTTCCTTCAGCCGATCTATCCATCTATCTTTTTACCTATCCCCCCCTGTCCCTCCTCTTTGTCATTTGCACACTTTCTATCTCATTCCTCAGAAATTGCACTACATAATTATTGTATTCAGATATCATCAACAACAACATGCGTTTTGTAGTAGTTACGTCACCGAAAAAGTTGTGTTGGTGTCGTCGAAACAAGTCATTCGTATCATACGGTATTGTCGTACGGACGGGAGTCTAACTCACAGCAATTGTCAATAAAATCACAAAAGACGAAAGGACAGTAAACCCAGCAAATAATCAGTTATCAGGACTATTACTGGCGCCTTTACATCTGTCTCCTATCTGGTCGTCCTGTGTGACTATTATTGTTGCACACATCAACAGATCGGACTTCTGAAGAGACTGATTGTTCACTTGAACAACTGGCACTTATTGAAAATAGGTATTTATACGATCGATTTGTCCCTTCTATTTACGACCATTAATCAGATCTTTAAAAGCATTTCAGGGTAGACAAGACTACACAAGTAGCCCATAGATTCTTTGTCGAGACTATATCAAGCCAGGAGAATCCGTGTGTGACTTTGTCTTGAGAAAGGTTGTGTATTTCTTCTTTGAGCGAAGAATTATCATCTAATTATCGTAGCCTTTTTAGAATAATTGTGACAACAGGCCAGTTTAATGATATAAAATCAAATTAATGGATATTCTCCCCCTGAGAACATAGCTTTTCAATTCACCTGTTCCTAGTGAATGTATTTCAAGACTTGGAACCCAGGTTGCTTGCATCAGTTGATTATGTAATATACTATGTCTTATGATAACTATCTCATTTAGTGGTCAAGAAAAATCTTTCTTGTATATCTCCCATTTCAGTATCAGATTGATATGCCAATAAACCGTTTTTTTTCCATCAAAATGTGAGAGTCGTAAACAATTACTATCAACAGCTTATTACTGTCGATTTAAGCTTAGTGATGGCTGAGTGCCTCTGTCGTATAGCGTGGTTTGTTTGTATGTATGTGTGTGTGTGTGTGTGTGTGTGTGTGTTTTGGATTTAATATGCTTAAAGATTCCTCAGCTTTTTAACATCGACGTCCTAAACGTCATCATCATCGTCGATCTGGGTACACTTGCTCTCATTTCTTTTGAAAAAAAACCCACAAACAAACAAACTAACAAATCAACTCATCTCTGCACGTTTAGGGGAAAACGACTCTTGTAAGATACAACACTCCCCATGTCACTGCCCTGGATCAACATATTATACGGACAGGTCGAGTCAAACCAATATGTGTATTCTTTTCTTTGGCTGATTAACTACGTCCTGTACAGCAACCTAATTATCATTTATCATCGATGCCCCTCTTCGGGTCTTCTCTGGAAGTTTGTTTCTGACAAGTTTACATTCAATAGAGCCAATACTATCTATTTAAGGTAATATTTCAGGAAAAAATAATACATTTTGTTGTATTTACTCACATGTTCAGGCTTATGTTTCCTCAAGATTCGTGCTTTTGTCATGTTTGTTTATATTGTTGCACCAAAACTCTGGTATAGTCACCCCAAAATGTCTAAAAACTCATCTATTTCAGGAAAGTTTTCCATAGCCATGTTTGTTGCGACATATTTCTGTAGGCTTCCAAATTACCTTTTATGAGTTATGATTCAATTTATATTATCATCAGTCCATGGTAAGTATGTATCGTTACATAATACAATGTAAGTTTCTTTCAGTTAGGAATCGATTCATGTTATTTGTTTTATTAATTTGTTTGTCCTTTCATTTTGATCATATTGCCATGCCCAGTCTAGTATAGTCCTATTATAGAAACTATACGCAATATAAATTTACAATCATTATCATCATTATTATCATTATCATTCAAGACGAGCAATATTCAAGTATGGATGATATTTGCACTTTGTCTTTTTCGTGTTTGTTTGTGTGTGGTTTGTTTTTTGTTTTTTGTTTTGGTACTGATGGTATTATGTACTATCAAGTGATAACGATGCTTCGATGAAAACAACGACTGTAAATGTAACAGTAAATGGTCCTGATATTAGGATCAACACTAATTGAAAATGGTTTGTTGCAATAGTCATAAACATAATATATGGCACACATCGCTATGCTACTTCTATGTTATTACATTCTCCTTTGGTCTTTAAAGTATCATTTTTTTTTCATCCTCATCAATTACTTCTCCTAGATAAACTAGTACTACTACTGAATTCATACTCTCTTTTCAACTTCTCCATCAATCTGATATCACCCCTTTTCTTTAAACAGGTTTGCTGACGCTCCCGCTGCTGCTACAACAGTGATAGATACCACTATCACCTTTTCTACCACAAAAACATGGTATATTTTTGCTCTTGTTCGAGTTGTTGCTTCATGCAAAGAGATTTTTAAAAAATGCTTTAACCTTCTCTGCTCCAGGAATGGAAATACACTGTGCAGCTTCGTTGGAACGTCAACTCATGATTTCGATCAATGTCGAAGGTATCCTGTGTGCTGCGAGTAATTCTAAACTTGTTCTAATCGACTGTCCCGTCTTTACCAACATAACTCTCCCTCGTCACACTTGTCTCGGCAGAGATTGTCTTTTGGGGGGCCAATGCCCAAATCAACGTTCCATAATTGGCCCTCGTCTCGTGTTGGGCCGTCTCATACCTGCAGGGGGGTTGCGACACGGAGCCGTATCGCCGGTTTACGTGCAGAGGTAAGTAATAGCGTTGAGCGGAGCGTGTGCGCCACTTGAGCTTGGTCACACATAAAATAGAAGAAGGAAAAAAAAAAGAACAGACGGGGCGAATTGATTTGCTTGGCCATCGCTTACGTATTAGTGGGGATGTAGCCGATCCTTTTTGGAGAGGAAGAACGTGGTGCAAGGGAAGATGTGCATAACGCGTAATTAGAGAGAGATACATCAAGTTTTAGGGCTGAAACTTTACTCAATTCTTCAACACTATCCGGGAATGAAAGACAAAGTTTTTAAACGAACCCGTGATATAGCCGTGGAATAGAGTTTACAAAAAACTGCAAACATATCAAGAAACACAAACAAATATACAAAAGTAGAACATGCATGCTCGGCGTAAACCTACTCATAACCAAACATAGGCCCTAAAATGTTTTGATTCTAAATATTACAATGTTCTTAAATGCAGGGAATTCTGTCCTATGCAACCTGATATAACCTTAACTCTAGATCAGTAGTCAGGGAATAAGCATGCAGACATGTAAAACGATTAGTTTGTTTTGTATAATCATGTCGCGAAAACGCTATAAAAAAAGAGGAAGATAGTTCCCAGGTTGACTTGGTCAACACGAAGTTTCAAACAAAAGAAACACAATTGCACTGTGTCTGAATAATGCGATGTAGTGTAAAATGCCCTAGACTCATGATTTGAGAGGGGTGTTTTACACAAAAATGTAAGTCGATCTTAAAAGTTAAGATCAACTTAAAAGTATGGCATGATGCGTGTGTCTTCACTGGTACTCTATACCTAAATGAAATTTTGGAAACTTTTCATGCAACCATTGATATACAAAATAAAATAACTGGCAGATTACTTTTTCTGTAAGTTTTGATAACTTATAAAGCGGATCATTAAAGCTGATAAAATTGAACAGGGAAACCAGTGCCATACCATACTTAAAAGTTGATCTTAACTCTTAAAATTGACTTAAAGTCTTTATGAAATATCCCCAGAAGGCCCTTGATTCGAATTCTGCCTAATGGGAACATCACTGGACAAGGTGATTCATCCATTTTTTTAAAATCCCTTTAGACTCATACAGCTGATAAAAAATGGCCTGACAATATAACCAGAAATACTACTATGGCATGGGCCTTCTTGAAAATCGTTGCTAGCACAGTAGAAGCTACCCTATAGATAGATATAACGAAAATATTATCGCTTAAAATAACGTATATCTATACATGTGTGTTCGCGGAAGTGTATATGTAAATTCAACAGGAGAAAAGAGTTCAACAACAATTATTCATTGAAGTCCAAACAATTTATATAAACTGCTTGATCTTTCTACACCTACAAGGCCCATGAAAGACCTTTATGCCACATTCTCTGTTTTACAGGAGCGAAATTGAAAAAAAGAAGCAAATCTTGTATTTTTTTTTCTTCCTATAA
The DNA here is from genome assembly GCF_040938485.1 of Diadema antillarum. Taxonomy (NCBI): domain Eukaryota; kingdom Metazoa; phylum Echinodermata; class Echinoidea; order Diadematoida; family Diadematidae; genus Diadema; species Diadema antillarum. The sequence goes on from NW_027271089.1 coordinate 24,490, forward strand.
TGTATTATGTAGTAAGGTTTTAATGAGAAGACGAGGAAAGAAAAGTTGTCCTTTCTTATACTTAAAAGAAGAAGAATACCAAATGTTAATATTACGAAGTATAGATGAACGCATATCATCAGTCACACTGTTTCAATGTAAGCGTTTGATTTCTTTTTTGTTTAAGCTTTAACACACTTCCTCGTGGGAATTCTTATTGAAAGTGAAGATGGTGCACATTATCGTCAACATACGATGATCCAAACACGTAACAGTAATGATGATACAGACAACATCAGCATTGATAATCATGACTTTTGCACTATACCTACACTTGACAATGCACCGATAATGATAACATATTAAACTGTCAATACGCTGCACAGGATAATATCTAACGTGACGTACGCTTAACAAGCTTGTTTTGAAGTGCGTCGCATTACATTTCTTTTGCATTTTTCAGATAAATCTAACTTTCGATGATTTGACCGTTATATTGTAAGTATGTTATATTCTATTGAATATCCAAGTGGAATGGATTTTATTCCATTTCGTCATATTTTATGCATTTTGGCTAAGAAATATGAAAATAAATTCAAATTGAAAAACTGAATAATAGGCATCAAACGTCGTTAAGGGTTTTCTGCTTCCGTCTGGTTAATACTGACTTTCCTTTCATCTCTTTCCTAACATTATATTTCGAAAGTTGTATAAGTATTGTGAGTGTCCAATTTTCTGTGTGGTCTGGGAAAAAATACTCGTCACAACTACAAGCATGAATTTGGCATAAACGTGTACCCTTTAGTGAGAAATCGCTCACACAATTTCGAGTCTGATGTCTTTAGCGCTGACCATCGAAAGGGGAAAAAAAGTTTATTCTGGTCACCGGTGATTTTGTTTAAATTTCAGACCAACAGTTTAATCCTTATGAAGCTGAAGATTATTCATTTAAATCAAACCATTACAAGTCGAGAAGGGGAAGATGTTTAAAAGCAAGAACATATATCCCTGTTAAATCTGTGAACGTTGAAATAATTATGTTTAGGCAAATCGTTTGATATTGAAAATTATGGGTGTTATGTCGTTGTATGTTATGCTTTAGATTTTTCAAAAGGTGATGTACGCACATAAGAATTGAATCGAGTCGTATTGAAAAAGAATGGTTGTGTGAACACGTATTGTCTTCAGATGCTTCAGTGTTCATAATCAGAATCCGGTGTCTGAGGGTCGAATGATAAGTGCGCTTTCGTTCTTCTCCGTTAGATCCGAATCAATTCTTGCTGTATTCAGTGCCACTAGAAAAGGAGAAAAAATATTTATCGTGTCCGTGAATGGTTGTCCTGTTGTGTTGCGAAATAAATCGTTATGATATCACTCTGATTGTTGACAGGAATCTCGATGAAGGGGCTTGTCCTCAAGAGTGTTTTAATTTTGAATGATATCCGATAGCAGATCATCTCACGTCGATTGTCCTCATCGAGAAAGGTATGCATGGGATGTTTGTTTATCGAGTTCTCTTTCTAAAGAATTAACCAGGGTGCGATTTCAGTTCATTATTATTATACGGTCCCTGAAGAGAAAAACTAAATAATAAGCCCATGGAGGTATTGATCGTCCCCTATAACAAAACCATTTATTCCAAAGGTGGGATTAAACCTAGCCGAGGACACGCAGCTAGTCCCAAACTAATAATTAATGTTAATGTTCGTTGGGTCTGACATCGACTTAAAGCTTACCTTCGACATTTTCTTTTTCTCTCTCTGTCTCTCTGCCTTCTTCTCTCTTTCTATGGCGTGAAACAAAGAAGACTTTGAAAGGAAATTCACGTTGGCCTTGTGACAGTCCGACTTCCAACAACCTGCAATCGAAACGAATGCGCACCGCTATTGTCTAACCCCTGCTCTTCTATTAGTTCCAGTACCAGCTTCGCAAGCAAAACACTCTTAAAAACCTTCGACGCAAACAAAAACCCCTCGCCGGACCATTCAGGGGACATCAGATTAAAGTGTCTGGCATATATCAATAACTGTACAAGTAATCCGACTAAGCCTTTATTGTCAGTCAAAGACGATCTGCGCGCTTCCCTTTGCTATTCAATAAAAAGTTAGCCCGGCTTCAGTGGTCGAGTATAAGAGAACAACAAGGCCGCCATTTGAATTATTAATGGCCAGTAGAGCAGGCTTTGATGGAAACCAGTCACCGAAACGATTGCACTAACACAAACATAACTGGACCATTAGCGAGCTAAATTGTGATTAAGACACCTATGTTAGTGGCCCACTTTACGCGGATTAGAGCAAAAGTGGGAGTGTGTTTGGGTGGCAAGTCGTGATCTTCAACGTCGTATCTTTTAAAACTTTCAGAGCGTCCCCGTTTCTCGTCCATTTGCATTTTTTCACCCGACAAGAGGATACGTGTTCTTCCGCTCTATTGACAGTATGTTTTAGGATGCTATATAATGTTACTCGATCGATGCCTGCCCCATTGTCCCATTTGAAGTATCGACGTGACATGAATCAAAACTTTTAGAACATTCTGAAGGTTTTCTGGCTTTGTTTGGGACGGCTATCGAAGTCGTGGCAGACGGGACAAAATCCATAAGTCGCATTGTTGCTGATATAACAGAATGTTATCGGTGAGAAACATAGATGAAAGCGAGAAATGCGATCATAAGGGAGAGGGTGAAGGGTGTCTAGTAACTCTCGTATCATCTTCGGGTGTTGTATCTCAAAGCAGAGAACTATCAATAGGGGAAGCGAGCTTTCTTTCATTCTTTCTTTCTTTACTTGCTTCTTTTTTTTTCTCATTTCGATGGTGATCGATGTGGGTATTTGATCGATGTGAACTGGTGCGTGTAACAGTGTTTGTAGAGGAGCGGGAGAGAAGGGTTTGGAGGGCCGGCTACCTGTCAAGACACATTAATCGAAGTAGTTCAGAAGAAGAAGATCAGAAGGTAGTATTCAGCCGGACCCTGGGAGGGGCTTAATCGGCCCCGATCCCTTCTTGTGTCTCTTTCTCTGTCTGCCCCCCTCAAACTCATCTTTCTTCTTTCATCTTTTCAGAAAAGGAGAACAAGAAGGCTTTAAAATCTATGACAGTTAAGACTCCCTTGAGAACTTGCAGATGAATAATGAATATTAATCTCTGGTGCCAGGGCAAGCTTGGTCCATGGTTTTAAACGGAAAGGGAAGGCACCATAAAGACAAGCTCCTGATAACAGTTAATGGATAATGAGTTGGAAGGGGGAGGGATTTAATGTCACATTAAAAAGGGGAAATCCATGGATACATGGGACACTTGTGAACCGTCACTTAATGGTGGCATAAAAGAAGTATGTCAAAGGGCTCCTATAGTGCTGTTCCTCTGAGTACAAATTATGCCGGAAGATGTATGTAAAGATTAACCCCAGTAAGAGTGCTATAAAATGGAAGCAATTTGGGTTCGTGAGATAGTTTTGACGCATGATTATCTCTGAATGACAGTGTGAGGTTTTCGAAGAACCTTAGAAAACATGAAAGTACCACGCTATGGTTGAAGATCATTTAAATTTAGCCCAGATTCTCCGATTTAGTTAAAAAATGAAGAAAAAATGCAACTTTTTTCCATGACTCCGCCCAAAGATCTGGTCAAAAAATGAAAAGCCCGAAGGAAAGAACCTACATATTCGTCTGTTGAGAATGATAAGGGCGTTAAGTTGCCAGAAAACCCATAGTGTTCAAGACAACTTAACGCCCTTCTCATTCTCAACAGACGAATATTATAGACGACGTCTTTTTGTTTAATAATCTGTATTATTCTTTAATGTGTTGTTTAGTTACAATACAATAGACTTTGTTTCATTTTCCTTATAAGAAATACCACTTTAGTCCATTGTACTAAGGAGGGGGGGGGGGGGGGGGAGTGAACCCTTAAGGACACTGACAATGGTTGCAGAATCTTCAGTAGACCTTATTGCAGTATATAACTATGGTCTTACTCTCATTGTGTTATATTGTTGAATGTCGTTCACATGACAATCTTGCTTTACTAAGCATCCTGTGCAGACAAAATGACGAAGTCTTCTTTTTTTTTGTTCAACATAGATAAGACAACCATCCCATGAACAAATCTTTATAAATACATAGAAAGTAGATACCGACATGCACATCATCATTGCATTATCGACTAGATTGAGCAATTTATGAATTAATTAGTGAATAAACAAATCAAACCATCAAACAAAGGGAACCAACACATGGTTTGTGGTTAATGTTAAATCTGGGAAGGAATTTGGCAGGTGAGAAGTAAATAAGAGCTTGTCTTTCTCTCTGCAAAAGCATATGCAAATGTACAAAATATAGAAATTCTTGAATGGGTTTAATTTTGCAGTGCCTATAAAACATCGCTGATATTCCAGATGGTCCACTTAACAGTCCCCAAAGATCTATATTTTCTTGGAACTCATAAAATGCACAAATTGTTTTTGTTGCTCACAGAAGTGTAAATGATGACGTTTTGCAGTATTTGAGGAGTATAGGTTGAAGAAAAATGGTATCATCTTGAGCAAAAAGTTGACAAAAATGACTTGGGCCCGTGGGAAGTGAATTTAGATTTACCAAACAACAATAAGAAACATTGGCTCTTAAGGCAAATATTGGCAGTCATATGAATCAAAACAAATATTACGTAAACGGTACCCCCATCAACAACTGCGACGTATCCCACACACCCATACTTTTTTTTTTTTTTTGTTCACAGAAGTGTAAATGATGAAAATGTTCAGTATTTGGGGAGCAAAGGTTGAAGAAAATGACACTATCTTGAGCAAATAGTTGACAAAAATGATTTATACACGTTGGAAATGAACTTTAGCCAAATATTGACAGTCAAGTCAATCAAAATAAATATTTCATAAACTGCACCCACAGCAACAAAAGCGACGTGTCCCCCACACCCGAACTTTTGATTTGAACTTTTTGTGTATACAAATTCACTTTGTGCTTGTCTACAATCTAAGATACTAAGGATCTACCCTTTTTATATACGTATTATAGACATTATAAACACCACAGTCACGTGGAAATTATATTGTTAATTGTCATTTCCATGAAGCTTCCTATCAGATGAGTGCAGCAAAATTACTTATCGATGAATGAGCATCTGGAATCAGAATAAATGGCTATATCTGTATATGATTGCCTAGTAAAATTTTCTGCTTTTGATATCTTTATTTTTCATCAAATTTGCCAAGAACCTGTTCAGAAATCACCAAATGATAATGATCTATTTGACCCTCCAAAAAGCCCCAAAAAGTGTACCTTCATTAGATCTGTAACAACCGTTTGAGTTTGTAGCTTCTGTTTCATTCATTTCATCTCCTGTATGACTGTTTCATGGCGACCTTATTTGCTGTCATTAATGCAGCTGTATATGCGTGTCAAACAAGGTAACTGCCCTGTAGCTATACGTAGGACAACACAACAACAACAACAACAACAACAACAACAACAACAACAACAACAGCAACAACTCAGATTATCAGGGTTGACGTTTCATGTTTGAAATCTTGAGTTGAGTATGATCTGTGTTTCCTGATTTCGAAAATATAGTTTCATATACTCTTAACTTCATGTAGCAGCTTGCGGGACCAAGCTCCTACAGGCGATACGACAAAGTGTTCCTCATAGACAATAAACTTTATTCAAAGTATCGTAGTAGAGACAAAGGGACATTCATCTTCATTTCAATTTTATCATTTTTCATTTCCATGGAAAAAAAAAACAAAGGAGAAAAATTTTTCTTTCCATCGAAAAGAGGATTTCTGGGAGATTTAAAAGATTCGAAGAGTACACGTATCACGCAATTCTACACAGCACATTGCTGTACCACCACGGTGAGGTTTCCATTCGAAGAAGTGTGCCAGACTGGATTCAATTTCAAAATATATCCCGTGTTACATCGTGTGAAGTTTAGTTCTAGGACTGTGATGTATGACTGTCATGAACTGCAAAGATGACGTGACACATACATGAAACACCCGACGAGATAATTAATTACTATCGGAGAGGTTGTGTCATCATTGATCAAAGTCACATCAGATAAATCAATGCGCGAAGAAGAGCGTGAGTAATAGTGATAGTGCAAAACGACGAAGTACAAGGAATATTTCCACGAAATGTAGCAGACGTGATCGTATATTTAATGTTGTTGTAGTAAAGTAGGCCTATAAATAATGGAGAAAGGAAATTAAAAAACGAAAGAAGTTGTAGCGGTGGTTTAAGGAGTAGTAGTAATACCAGTAGTATCATCAAAAATAGTAAACGATAACAATACAAATACATTTTTTTAGTAGTTTTTGTATGATTATCAGGAATCATTACACTAGTTAATTTTAGTGAAGGCAGTAAGCAATAGCAGAAGTTGCAGCAAAAGTAGTAGCCAAGATACAGCTAAATTGAATCAAAATGCGCAAGAGAGCAGAGTTATAGAAGCATTCTTAGAAATAGTATGAAGCAATAAAATTTGTCGGAAAAAAAGAGTAAGTCAATAATAACGATTACACGTACAGGGAAAAGGAGTAGGTGGAGGACGTACCTGATACGGGCGGGCGTCCGAAACCAGCGGGCTGACACCATGGCGACCACGGGGTGGCGGCGGCAGCCGTGAGAGAGTGGGGTACGCCGAGGTGGTACTGGTAGTCAGCCAGGGGGGACCCCAACGGGCCCGCGTTCCATCCGTTGGGCCCAAGCGGCCCCATTGAGGCTACGGGTCCAATTTCCCTGACCGCTGTGGGTTTGACGAGGCCGACGCCGACCTGGCCTTCCCGCTCAAGTCTCGGAACGACGCGGCTCGGCGACTGCCGATCTGTGATTTTAGCGGAATCGTCGATCTCCAGTTTGTTATGCGACCCGTCCAACCGGCTTTCCACATTGCTATTATTGTTCGAGTCAATGTTATCGTTGTCGAGCTTAGAGTCCGTCTTTGAATTCGACGTCGACGTGTGTCCGTCGCTGAGGATGTTTGCGATAGAGAATGACGATCTGGTGGTTGATGACGTGGACTGGTGGCTTTCTTGACGGTGGTCGATGATGTGGTGATGGGGTGAGGGCAGAACGACGGAGGCGTTGGCCATTGGCAAGCCGTGGTTGAACTGGTGGTTACTGTGGTGGTGATGATGGTGATGGAAGTGGTGAAAATTATGACCCTCGTGATGCGGGGGATGATGAAGTGGAGACGTCGTGGAAGACGGAGACAACTGATCACGGCACGAGTCCGGTGACGCCCTCTCGTCGATGTCGTCCCCGGACATCTCAGCGCTATAATCCACCGATTCGTTGTCCGAGCGCTGCTCCGGCACTTCTTCGGTCGTCATCATGCCTGTGGTCAACACAATCTTTCCTTTCTACCAAAGATACCAAAATATCCTGAGATGGGATGCCTTTGCAGGTCCCGACAGTTAATGCGGATAAGTTGACTACGCTTCACGTCTGCGAGATCTTCTTGGGGTAGTTCGACAACCATCACAGAGCGTTAGCACGAGCTAGGCATTTTCTTTTTTTTTTTAATGGATGATGCTGATGAAGGATGGCGACGACGGGTCCTTTCCTCGACAGAAGTTATTCTTTTTGCCGCTTCATTAAGGTATCTAGCACGGTCTTTTAAGACGAGTGGAGTGTGCTCCGACGATGAAAAGGAGGTATAATCAGGGGAGATGCCAAGCGGTCAGAGGGCTTTCCCCCCTTCTTCTTCTCCTTAACAAATCACACGTCATGCGCAGAACTAGCAAAAGCGGTATGTCAGTCAGTCGAGCGTGCGAAGGGTTGTGCTCGCGTGAAAATGAAAAGCGATAGACGACGGACGGAGAAAAAAAATGTGGGTGATTTAGGGAGCAGAGCTAGGCAAAAAATCGATATCCACGAGCAGTTTGTAGCAGGAAGGAAGAAAAGAGAGGTTGAAAATGTAGCAATGCGTTATAACTAAACTCGATTGGAAGCAGCCATCACCTCTTTTTTTCTTTTTTCTTTAGCACGTGCGGATTTTTTAAAAAAACAACACGGATAAAGGTAAGTTACGCGTCAATTATCTTTGTCATTGATCGAGAAGCTACTAATGCCGGAAAAATTCGCCAAGGCTGACAACCGTAGACAATTCGGTCCTTTCGGGACAAGATAGATAATGAAGATGTCAACGGAAAAGCAAATGAGAAAGAAAAAGAGAAAAGGGTAAAAACCCCTAAAAATCATAACCAGTCTGCTATTTTCCCCCTCTCTCGCGTCTCGCCGGTACAACGCGCCATTAACCATAATACGTTTGATATGAAGAAAGTTTAATACCCTCACCTTGCACACACACGCACTCGCACGCGCACGCACACCATCTAACATGACGAGCACACGATATACAAATGCACACTTAGAAGTTTTTTTTTTTTTGCACTCAGTTTAAGTTCCTGTATTTTGTATCCTTCCGTTATCTCACCAATTGTTGTTTTCTTTTCTTAATTCTTCTTTGGAATCGTCCTTTTCTCTTCCTGTATATGTTTAAAGATACATCGCACTTTGAAATATTCTGATTTCTCTTTTGCAATAATCTTAATCGACCCTTAGTTACAAAAAGACAAAAATGTGATAAAGCAATGATCATTTCTCCTCGTGATGTCATGTGATAATGAGGTGTCATACTTTCGCACTAAATTCCGCTTTTCCTATGTTATTATGTTGTGTTAAAGAAAAAGGTGTACATATTTATCATTATCATTATTATCTAAGTTTAATTGTGTGTAATTGTCTAAGTGTAAGTGTAGTTCTATACCATCCTCAAGTTGGTTGTCAGAACCAGTCTGAGAATGAAATCATCAATCCAAGAGAATAGACAAAGTTTCATCACAATCTGACCTCATATGAATGTTATGGAGTTTTATAATTTCATGATTATCATTATAAAGTTATATAATAATTTTTATGATTATTATTACAAAGTTTTATAATTATTGTTTTCTTAAAGCGGTTATATGAAATGGACTGGTGTTTTATAGACACAATTTCATACGAAAATACGGCTGTCTTGAATCTTTTTGGACTGCTTTATCACTGTACTGCAAGAAAAAGTCTCTGAAATCCGCCAGGATGCATAGAAGATCGAAGCCACTGGATACAATAAGACCCTACGTTCTGTTTCCTTTTTGTGTTTTATTACTCTGCAAAAGGGTCTTATTCATACATCATATCATGAGCATGATTATTTACTGTGTTGTTGCTTTTTTTTAAATCAAATGGATTAAGCTTCAAAAAGTCAGTGCTGGATGACATGTCAGTGTATACATAATGCCCAGTGACTAATTTTTTTTCTTCTGAAAACGGAATTGAGAGAGAAATAACACGAACAAGATAGACATGTCCATTAAAGTGAGCATGACTATGGGACTTTTCTATATTTCTTTTGACATACTGAAAAAGTAATATAATATTTGTATCATTTTATAATCATTATACTCTTCTGTTGCTGTACTGAAAAGTGATATCGCTAGTTGTAGAACACTCTTCGTTGTCTTCTTCATTCACAGTATTCAACAAGAATATTTCTGGCATTTTTTTTGGGGGGGGTGGGGTGGGGGAGGGGTTCAGCACGAATATCTTAACAGGAAACATAACCTCTCTTACTGTTTATTATACTTCTTGAGAGAGGATTGAATATGAAATTGCTGTAATAAATATCCCTGCTGGAAAGAACACAGTGTCCCACAGTGTGTTTACAATGTGTTCACATAGTTGCCTATGTGAAAACGCTCGAATTTTACAGTTTGAAGATGATTGCAAGCTGTAGTGTGGTTTTTCACAGAGTGTTCACACATAGTAATGTTATGTTTCACGCTGGGGATTGCTTATTCACAATCTGTTCACAATGTTAACAATGCTCGAATCTATCAATGTGAAGAGATTTCACGCTGTGTTTCACATTTTGTTCACACTATGTTTTACATTGTGTAACACACTGTGGCACACTGTGTGTGTGTGTGTGTGTGTGTGTGTGCTTTAGCAGGCATTTAAGCAACAACGGAAAAAATGAAACCAACAACAATTTAGAAATACCTTATATTCACAATAGACAGGGTGAAAGTCCCTTGTGTGATTAGATGAGTATTTGCGGCATTACTGAATTGAAACATGCTTGATTCTTTGAAAACATTTCGTAAGATTTGTAAGATTCAAATTGAATCTTTCGACCCCCTATCGGGATATGAGACTAAATACATGCCATGGTATAAAAGATAAACAAAAGTTGTACAAAGCACGTGCATGAATATGCATGCATGAATAACTTAACGGCAATGGAATATAAGACATTAAACAGTCTATACTCCTCCATCGTAACAGGTTGATATTTCATTAAAGCCTACCCCTATACGAGTACGCCAATGAAATCATTTACATCTTGATGATTTTTTTTTAGTCAACAATACTCCAGAATTCGACGGAAATTTTTGATGAGAATTAATTTTTTTCTTAATACAATTCTACATCTTTGCAAACCGAGTTCGTGAAAAGAGAGTTTACTGACCGTAACGACACTTTTAATGTGGTCGCTTAATGAGGAATTCGAAGCTTCAGGTTAGATGCAGGGCTTACAATTTACATTTTCCATTAATTGAGGCTCATGTAATGCCGAATTTTTTTTTAGATGCACATGTAACTTATCATGCACAAGCAAATACTTTACAAGATTTTGCATGAAAAAAAATCATAGTTAACAGACAAAAAGACCAAAAGTTAAAGATCCAAATTCATTTATTGATTTTTATCATGTTTACATTCTGCAAGAAGATAAAGAGAGCAGCATTCACAGGACGACAAGAAACAAGCAAGCAAACAAACAAACAAACAAACCAAAAACTTAAACACACAGTTAATCAAAATGTCTCACTTCTATAATACGATGCGTGAAAAATAAATTTGCTGCACTCCTGCTTCCTACGATTTACAATTAGTGTCTGTGTGCTGTTCTGTTCTATATGTGTGTGTGTGGGGGGGGGGGGTTTCAGGGGATTTGATTGTTTTATGTTTATTGTCTTCATTTCAGGTTTCAATAGACATAAAATGCTTCAAGATATGCAAACATAACAGGAAATTGAAAATAACATGAGAATAATAAAGAATACAATACAAATAATAAGACGATGACATGGAAATAATTACAATTTGAATCACAGGCTTCGAATATAATTTAACCTTCTTTATTGAAATTTGATGGTATTCTTTTTGGCAACTTACTCAAGATGAAGAAATGTGAAATATAATATTCGAACTTTGAGTGCACTATACTATATTGGACAAGACTCTTCAGACAAGGGCTGGTAGACAAATTAAATCAAACCAGCAAGCACAGCCACGTACATTAAACAGTGCTAAATGACTCGTTTCTCTTGGTGAAGAATATCTTGATATTTTCTCGCTCAATTTAGCATGTGAAAAAAAAAATTGTGTCACTTAAAACCCGATGGTTGTTGAAAACTGAATCCATTGTTAGCTTGTGTGTTGCAAGATAACATAATATCAACATTTTCTCAAAACCACCATCTTTTTTGACACAGCGTTCACCTAATGAAGTGCATCGTATAAAAGAACTGCTTTTCTTAGGTTCGATCCTGTGGCGCCGTGACCGACCAATCACAGAAGCTAGTCGAACAATGTACGGTGTGTCCCCGTTGGAAGGTAATATGAGAGGGATTCGCTGCACCGTCGCTGTGATTCCATATAAGCCTTCTGACCAGATAACCGCCGAACCCGGCCCGGGGCGCAGCCGTGCGGTGGACCCCTATCGACAAAGTGTCTAGTTGGCGAAAACTCGCGGTCGTCTCCATTTGATTTGGTTCTTTAAAACACTGCGGCAGAGGAAAGGAAATACGAAGCGAAATGAGGCTCTTTAGTTGAGGTTTTTTAAGGGGCTGCCATTTCCTTCACCCTGTGCCATGCGATGTCTTCGTTATAACCTTGAATTTGTCAATAATGTCGACAAAAAGCATTGCAGTACACGGCCCATTGTCTGAAATCAATTTCTCTCTTTACCGCTCTATCTTTACGTGTTAACATTAATGAGTCACGTTAAACTATTCACCACGAAAGAGATATTCCATCACCACTCTCAGGTCTATTCATATTCTTGCCCTCCCCCCCCCCCATCTTTTCCCCTTGGTACCGCAATGCCAGTTAATTCAAAATAATGTCACCAACGCAACGAGTGTCTGTTAATTTCAGTCATACAAGGGTGTGATACACATTTGCATTTGACAGAGGTGACTTTAAAAATCAAATTAAAAATGAAAGATATGCTATGAGAACTCATCTTTCTTTCCGTCACGGTTCCCTCTGCAGATCCCGAAAGAATGGTGATCAATTAATGAGTTTCCATTAATCAGTGCAGAAGACGACAGGTATGTATTTATGCAAATTCTGTTTGTATTAATGTTTTGTCGTATATTGTTTTCATTTTCACTTGGCAATTTTGTGTGCTGACCTCATGGATCGACTTGAAAATTTCCGTAATCAATGATAATAATTAAGTAATATTCTTTAAAATCTCCACAGTATATTTTTAGTCCAAACTGTCATTGAAATGTTTGTCGTGTATTGCTGCATACCCGATTTATATCCGGCAAAAGAGCGATCAATCGTTTTGTCAATAGCATTGTTTATATCAAAATGTTGCTTCTGAAATGCTGACGTTATTTGAATTACCCACAATAGATACGCAATATACGCAACATATACTAGTACTCAACAATACCAGTAAACATTGGGTTAATATCTCTTTACAATATATAAACGATGGTATCATCATTCTTTTAATGTATAAGATGTGTTTTTCCAGACGATATGATAATAATAATGATGATGATAATAATAGTAATAGTAATAATAATAATAATAATAATAATTATTATTATTATTGTTATTATTATTATCATTGTTAGTATTATTGTTATATATATATATATATATATATATATATATATATACATTGTCACCGTCCCGGGAATAAATTGTTTTAACTTTCCCCATTTTCAATGCACGTCAAAACCTGTATATATACACGTATATATATTATATACATCGTTACCTGCATTAAATAATTTGACTAGGTCAAAATTTTACCAAAACAAGGTTTTTGCCAAAGTCTAATCTGCTCTATGAGACACAGCTACCAATGTAATTGCCCAACACATATTATGCCTCCAAGTGGTGCAATCAGCCAACATTTATGAGTTGAATCTTGAATAAAAATTGGAAATTGAGAAAAGCAACTTATTTTTTTTTTCTCAAAACTATCAAATAGACAATCATTCTATGAGGGTGACGATATCATAGGTGTGTGTGTGTCTTTGGATATTGCTGCTTAAAGACATCAAACCTCAAAATCAGTCAAGAAGACCCAAAATGAACTATTGGGTGTTTGTTTCTTTGTTTTTTAAAACCTATTGGACAATCGTTCCCGCCACCATCCTACATTTTGCTAATTTTGTGATGTACAAGGTCACACATTAATTCCACTGCTGGCAACTTCAAATTTCTTCTTTGCGTTCCTGCAAAATTTTACTATCTACGTTGTCCGAGCTTTTTCTTTCTTTATGCAGTCATGGTGATGTAAGGGCTGCGTGGTCTGTAATAGTCTTTATAACTCATGACTAACCAAGGGATAATACTTCTAATTTTACTTTACAGTTACTTCACCAATAGCTGTCGGTTTCTTTACAGAAATAAGATGATCTTTATCAGCACATCGCAGCTGTCTTCCCTTTTTTGGGCATAGATACAATATGAAATCACACCCACCGTGCACTAGATTTCTTCCAAGTTTGAGGGAAAGTGTGAGTAATTGTATATCTGACATCAACGCTACCGGTGCCAAAATGTTATTTTTTGTTTAACAATGATCTTCATTGATTCTATAATTCTTATATATTGCTGCTGGTGAAATTCCGCAAATAAAAACTCGTCGATATTCTTCCCCAACGTATGAGGTCATTTGAAGCTCCAGCGAACCAGTTTATAAACTCAAAAGTTGCATTTTGGGGGCGCCAATCAGGATTATTTAGCGCTAAAGACTTGTAAAATCTATGTTATTAATATATTTTTTAAAAACAATTTTCAATCATCTTCATCAAGTAGCCTGCTGATCGGTGAATCAACGCGAAATATCATTGTTCAGAAGTTACAAATTAGATGTTTAAGAGGCGTTTTGCCCCCCCCCCCTCAAAGTTGTTGAAAAATCTTGTGTAGTGCACACTCTGTTAGACTAAGCTGATATACAATCTATTATTATGTATCAGATCTTCTTGTTCAGTGTCCCGTAATGACAGATACAAAATATCGATTCGGGTGAAGCTCAGTTTACAAACGCTTTCACAGAGGTGTGGACGTAAAGCTTTAATCCTCCTGTGTTCTGTTTCTCTTCTCTCCTCTCTTTTTTTTTTTTTCGGGGGGGGGGGGGGGAGGAGGGGGAGGGTGGTATCGATATCCCTTGAGCCTTGTCTTGCAAGAAGACACCCAACTCCGGGGTACCAGTCTAATCGATCTACACCGCCAGTCTCTTCTGTACCTGCAACCTCGAGTTATTTTAGTACCTATCAGACGCATAAAGAGCGTTTTTCTAAAAGACGCTTAAAGCGCTTCATCAACACATGATTAGCTTAGCAAAGTAGAAACACAAATCTTCAGAAAGTCAGATTTGACTGTGGATCCCACATTAAGTGAAGAGGGTCCCACTTAAAGAATGAGAAAGGTTGTTGTTGGCTTACACAAGTCAATCGAGGTGTTATAGGGAAAGTGACAGTCAAATAAAACAGACTCCAGCTCTTTTGTAAACTTATAGGCTGTAAGTTGAACCCTGTTGGTGCCCCAATTCCGTATCTATAGTGTATATTGGTTGCAAGCGCTTTCCGAATTATACGAATATATTATCAAGCGTCATGAAACTTTGTCCTTTCCGCAAATTTAATCATAGCTGCGCAAACTCTGCCATTTTCATTAAAAACAGCGCTGGTATAGGGGCTTTCGGCGTTGATCTCATTGTGTGCAGTCGACCAATCAGATCCGCAATAAAACTATGCATGCCAGATACTGAAATAGCATTACGTTCGGGATAGGGGGGAATTGTACAAATAAAAGGCCATTAGAGGCCAGGAATGGCAGGGTTTTTCTTTCAAACTTCTGGTGGTATTCATCCGCTATGGTTTCATTACTTTTTATTTTTTCCCTCTTTCTTTTAATCGACATATTGAAGAATATCATACAATTAACGAATTCATTCTGCACTATGCCTCGTCCGTCATCCAGTGTCATATGGGTTGACTCGCTCATAACTTTCACATTAACCATAAACTTTTTAGCGTTTGAAATGATATTACAAACCATAACTTGCTCACATTATTTTGAAGAAGTCATGCTTGGGATATTACAGGAGAGAAAATACAACAAATCATATCATTAAAAAATAATCTTAAGGAATCTCTTATATTCACATGGACAAGTGTAAAAAAATGTATAATGACACCTTTGCCTCATTTAAGTCTTTAGGACCTGGTGTCGTTACGATTTCTTGAAAACATGCAAGATTTTAAAGTTCCATGCATGTTAGACTCTTAAATTCCTCTTTTACTTTTATCCCATTGTAATGAGAAAAAAAACGGGAGAATTTTCCATTACTTTTCTTTCTTGACTTTATTTGTCGAACTCAACGTAAGTATGAAGTGCTATTTCTCTTTAAATGTATGCAAGGATGGTATTATTAACTGTCTATTGGTGCCGTCATGCGTGTTGGTCAATGCAAACGAAAGGTTCTCTTTTCACAGTGCATGCAAACAAAATCATAATGCACAACACAGGCTAATAGGATTTAGTTAAGTAACGGAAAGGCAAACAGAACGGGGAAACAGAATTGAAATAGAAAACGAGATCGGGTTGAAAAAAAAAAGATTGTCGAGTGACTTTGCGACATATAAGCGCGAGAAATAAAGTGAGGAAGACAGGAAGAAAGAGAGAGAAAGAGACGGGGGGGGGGAGAGAAAATAGATCAGGTTTTGGTGGTGAACACTTTTCGTGGTTACTTCCGAAGAAACATTTTCCAACAATAGCGATATCGACGAAACAAAAGTGAGATCCCGCGGAAAAAAAAAAACAAGTGAGAAAGAAAGAGAGAGAGAGACTCTACGGGTTTGGCGCCGATCTGTCGAAAATCTTCTTATTAGAATCCATTACAAGTCGATAACCAATATGTTTATGATTATGATGCATTGCAAATTGGTCGATCGATTGTCAGAACAGACATGGGCCAGACAGCCGAGCGATATTGTGGGTTACAGGTCGCGCCGATGTCTCCCTTCACGTGGCGTAGTTTGTTGACTTCTTGACGTTGACGCTGAAATTTTGTGGAGGTACACTGTGCCCCCCTGACGCCTCTTCACCACCCCCCCCCCCCCCCCCCCCACCGCCATCTCTGGGCATATCACTTGTCTTATCACCAAAGCTATTACCGGAAGTTCCACCTTAACAATGACATTACAACTCTGAGCTTCTTATACAAATTTGTACATTTTTAACAAAAATCATGTGTGAATGCTATATTGGGGCATTTCGCAGTCATTATATAAATATTAGGCTGGTACAAAATTTAACAAATAACGTGATACTATATGTCTAACTACGTGAAGATGTCAGAATATGAAAATTGGCTTCTTTATGTTAGAGAAAGTTGTGTTTAATTGCTAAAACACAAATGAAATCTCAGCAAGGCGTGCGTGCACACACGAACACACAAATGTATATATATGTATACATGTTGTGTGTGTGTGTGTGTGTAATACTGAAATATCTAGTTTTTGAGTCACCTACGAGGTAACATATAATGTGTCATAGACTGGACTGCGAATCCTCTTTCTGTGAAGTCTGTAAAATATAATCACTGCACATACTGACATATTCTTTCAAAAACTAATGAACACGTCACACGCCAAAGCAAGGAGAAGGCCGAATTGAGGTGATAATCGGGTGGCCGCATCATTTTCTCTCAATTTCTCGATCAAACGGCCATTTCGCAAGACTTTTTTGATTCACTTTTTTTTCGGTAAAAAGCGTCTTTTCAGCTTTTTTTTAATTCAACAGCTATATCCAGACATACCCGCAAGATTAACATCCCACCCCATGCGAATATACAACACAGCTATCTCTCTCACTACTCTACTCTTTTCTCCCCTCCCCCCCCCCCCCCCCCCCCCTCCGTTCCTCAAGCTCTTGATGTTTTCTTCTCCATGTTGCGTATTAGCCGATCTGATGGTTGTTCATATAACGCTTTGGAGGTAATTACGTTTACTGCGCACGTCGTCCGAATCATCCGGGCCCTGATATGTGCGAACGGAAATCGAACAAGTGGCGTCGTGCAAGCATCTGACTTCCCCTTCTCCCAAAATTGAGCGGGAGAAGAGAAAACAATGTTGAACTATGAATATCGTTTGCCCTTTATTTTCGTTATTTCGCTAACCCGCCTGAAGATTGTTTTCAGAGATTCTTTTTTTTTTTTATTCGTGTGTGTGTGTGTGTGTGTGTGTGTGTGTGTGTGTGTGAGTGTGTGTGTGTGCTTTGCAGTCTGTGAAAGGGAACAGCAAATACACACATACTACGCACGCTCGCGCGCGCACACACACACACACACTCACTTACACTGACACATAAACAATATCTCTTCTTATTCTCCACTCCAATTCCTTGTATATAATGCATCCTCTTTCATACACACACACGCATACACACACGCACACTCCCCCCTCCCTCTCGAATATCAATAATGACTTCTCCTTTTATTTATCCTTATATACAATGAATTACGTCAGGAAGCAAAACAAGACAAGCTGGCGTTAGTCTGAATAACATATTTACTTCTCAATCTTGTCAGGGCAACTGCTGAGCAAAAAATGAAACAAGGAGCAAATATATTAAAGAAGAAAATTTGACGAGATTCCGCACTATTATTGTTTTCATATCAACGCAGTGTCAACGGGAGAAATAATCATGCACTGAGCAAGAAAGGGGTGCATGATTGTATATACATTAATTGACTGTTGTGTGGGTGATGGTTACAATTTTGGTTTTCATCATTAATTGAACACCATCGTTATTTGCCTTTTTGCTAACGTAATTCATCTCTTCATCCCATTTCTGTCTATCCAGAAAATCCGTTTCTCATTCCCCTTTGTTTTTATCCTTCTTCCTGTTACCAATCCTTCTCCTTTTGTAATTATCGTCATAAATCGATTTCTCTTTCCATTCAGCATCCTTCCAAATTTCAACAAAATTAACCATATCTTTATTTCTTTTTATTTCGTTTTCATTTCTCAATAGCTACTCCTTTTCCGTTCCACCGACGTCATTTTCTTTACCCATCTTTCTTCTCCTAATTCTCCTCTTTTTGTCTTCTTCTTCTTCTTCTCCTCCTCCTTTTCCTTCTATTCATTAGAACTATTTTCTCGTTCTTTCATTATAAACCTCTCACAATTTCCCGGCCAAGTGTCACCTTTGATTTCATTTGTGCAACCCAATTTGCCAAGGCTAGTGTATTTCACACAAAAATGTAGATCAAAGAGATTTACATTCAAAGGAATTTAATTCGTAAACAGATCAATACGGGACGCTGCGTACTGTATCAAATTGTTCGAGACGCCAAAACAATAGTTTACGACATTGCACAACGACACATTATTGGTGAGACCTCAACAATGTTATAACCCGATTGGACAATGAACGTCAATGTAAACTCGCACAGATTATACACATAATACGTACATATATTCACACACATGAACACATGCGCAGGTGAATGTTAAATCTATATGAATATTATGTACATAATGTGCATAATTTGCGTGCGCTTGTGTACTTTAAATGCATAATAGAAAATAAACGTCATGTTCGCTTTCATTCTCCAAGCTATCGCTATCAACCAGTCGAACAAATCTATAGGAGACAGTATTGAAGAAAAGGTTAATTGATCGCTATTAAGGCTTGAAAGGCCTTCCTTACAGTAATTGAGGTAAACAAAGTCGGTCTGAATTGTTTCATCACCTCTACGGTGTGAGAGGTCAGTGGAGCCTTGATGTACCTTGCTGCGATTTGAGAGACTGGAGCAACGGGGGAATAGACAAATAGATATAGAGTGAAAGATAGATGGATAGACAGACAAATAGACAGACGACAGATTCAAAGATTTAAATCTATGCATCAGCACATAAATACATAACAATGCACAAATTTATATACGTAACTACTGTAAGTGGCCTAAAACGAGCTAAATAAACAGATAAATGAATAAAATTATAAATAGATATACATGCGCACATGCAACATACACACATACACACTAACATGGTTATGCCTATACATGGTGTAAGTACACTGGGTAGCTAGGTAGATAGATAAGCAAAGTAAAACCTATGAGGAACAGATTGGCAAAACAAAGTGGAAAAACGAATGAATTCAAATCGGGAAGGCATGAAAATTAACAGATTACATAAAATCTGGAAGAAAAAAAAGAGAAAAGATATTATGGATGAATCTCACTAAATCTATCATAAAACATAAAAATATGAGAACTTGATATGTATATTAGTTGAAAATTCCATATGACCAGAATCATTTTACAGAGTACAGTACCGATTATTTCAGCGTTTGGATGAAGTGAAAGTATCAATACAATGGATAACCAGCACAGATCAGTACATCTGCTTGGATTTTTGCATTGCTTACATCTTTAAAAGTAGAAACTGTGAAGAGGATCTATTATACTGACAGAGAAAGAGACTTAAGATGCAGCATTTTGAAACCACTGCATCACAAGCCACAGAGGATCAGGAACTAGAAACAGGCATAACAGGAAGATGCTTCTACCAGACAATCAACCCGAAAGAGAAGAAGAATGAAAAAAAACTTTAAAAAATGAAGAGGAGAGAGATGAAGAGGTATTCTGAGAAATGATAGGAGGATGATGAGGATGAAGAAGAAGAAAGAAGAAAGATGAGGAGAAGAAACAGAAGGAAACAGATGGTTAAAATATGAGATAAATAATCAAAAGATGGCGGCAAAATTAATACCGTCCGGTCGAGTATCGCATGCGTGTCAATCGTCATATCGACATATAAACTTATGCCACTTCATTAAACGGCATAAAAGCTGTCCAGCCTTAAATCCTGTCACCTCCGTGGTTTGTCAAACCACTTTCACTCGATGACATGCGCGCGATATTAGCTTTCTCTCTTTCCCTCGAAATAGGCGCCTAAATCTATCGATCCCCGATTCACTTAATACCAATGACCCCCTCAATATGGCCAGAAAATTTACAATTTATCGATGATGCGTGAAGCGATGATACTTGTTTGGCAACAGAGCGTATTATGCGGAGAGAGATGGACGATTTTACGACATCTGACTAGCAATCAGCGCAACAAGATTTAGTTACCTTGCTCGACACGACAGATAAAGGCAGTTTTGATGTAAATAGCTTTTTTTACCCTCTTTCCATATTCACGCAAATAGAATAGATGACATAAAAATGAAATAAAACATTACTGTTTTCGACGGATTTTCATATTCATAATCCTTTCATTTTTATCCATTCGTCGGTAATTTTGTGTTGCCGAATGAGAATTTGATCGATTTGACACTGATTATATCATTATTATGATGATATCATAATTTCAGTACAATTCAGTTCAGTTCGGTTCTCTTCAGTTCAGTTTTATTTATGCAATCCAATGTTAAGCGTCGGCATTATTTCATACAAAATTGATATATATTATCATTTTTTTTTGCATGTATGAGAAAGTAGCAAAACCAAATACATAAATCAATGTTATGATATGCAGTAAGAAAGGGAAACACTTAGAATAAAGTATAGAAAAAAATAGAGTGCAGGGGACCATGAAAAAAGCAGTAGTCTGAAAAAATATATGAATATTATTCATTTTCGATGTTTTAAGCTGACAAAATATGGAATTAAAAGGGCTTGCATAACGGGAGTGAGCGATTGACAATTCTGGAGAGAAAGAAATGAATTTATTTTGGTTGAGATACAATTTCCCCAAACAATATCGTAGTATGTGAGATATGGTAAAATCACAGCAATATGTAAAATAGTAAAGTCATTTTGAGAAACAAAGTTTTTAAGTCGGTGTAAGATCCCCATTGTTCTTTAGACAGACGTGTGAATGTTGCGAACATAATCGCACTATATCAAACTGTAATCAACTGTAATTTTTAAGATTCTTTTTTTTTATATAAGCAAGAACTTTGGATCAAAGTCGGTTAACTCTATAGGACTTTGTTAAAAGTTTGTTAAGTTGTTTCATAAAGATTCACGAGCTGATTTAAATATTTGAAATACTTTGTGTCCTACAATTTATATTGTGTTATGATTGTGTATTTTCCCCGTTTGAAACAGAAATAAATAAAATAAGACAAGATGAAATATGGTAGATCTGAATTCCGTTAACAAATTCCAACCAGGCAACCAGCCAGGGCAATATATATTTAAAAAAAGCTTTTGCTATTCCACTTTTCTAGGATAATGAAAGAGCACTGGACTAGCCGCTTTCAGAAAGCAGGGGGAATAATTGCTACCCATAACATATATGTCAGAATCAAATTGATGGAATTTCATGAAAAATGAATTTTTGTCGAATTTTCATTATATTTTCTTTATATTGTTGTCCTCTCATACGTCATAACCTCTAGTAGTCTCCTCATCCAGCGGTTCCAAAACAAAAATTTTAAAAATTCATAACTTTTGCATCGATTGTCCGATTTTCCTCAAACTTTCACTGATGTGTTCTATTAATGTTGCTGCTTTCACTCAATCCGCATTGCTCTTTGGGTTTGGGTTCCCTTTAAGCAATGTAAAGACACAAACACATATTATTAGTGACGATGTACAACACACACACATACTCAAACACTATACACTCATGAACGTAGGCCTATATATTGTGTATCATACACATTCACTCAGATATATTATTCGCTTACTAGTGTTTTTTTTTTCTCTTATCATATGTGGTAACGAATTCATTGGAATAAACGTGGTCACCAACACATGACATGTTTTAAGTGATGATGTAAGTTTTTAAATCATTCTAAAATTATATATCTATATATATATATATATATATATATATATATATATATTATATATATTATATATCATATATATATATATATATATATATATATATATAATATATATATATAATATATATAATACATATATATATATATATATAGGGGATTTTTAAAATTTGCTCTAGACATATGAAGGGACAGTTATTTTATATATATAACCACTGCGAAACTTTGTCTCTCTATATATTTAAGCATTTAGGAGTATTCACAATTTTCATGAGAGTAAAAAAAAAATATATATATATATAAATACTATAATAGTTTCATTGGCAAACAGTAAAGATTTAGTAATTCTAGAGGAATCAACCATATATTATCAGTGATATATACGAGAAACCACAAGGTTTCCAATATCGATCCCTGGGGAACACCTTATACATTATCAGATGTCTAGGGTTGAAAAGCTTTGTTTGATACAGATTTCTTATCATAAGATAAATAACCAATAACCATCTTTTTCCTTATAAATCGAGACATCTTGAACTTCTGTATCAAAAGCTTTAGGTATCTCCAAATATCCAAAGTAAATATTTGTTATTTGCAAAAGATTGAGTGCTTGTATGTAATAACTGAGTTATGGACTGGAATGTCGTTTTCTAAATCCAAAGCGCTTTGATATAAGTAGGTAATTTCCATCATTCCACCATGAAGAAAATTATGCAGTGAATTATGAATATTATTTTCCAAATTCTTAGAAATGCTACAGGCAAAATAGATTTGGGTCTGTAATTGCTTAAAAAGAGAAGGATCAATCCTTTAAAAAAAGCTTTTGCTATTCCACAAAATTCACTTTTTTATAGGATAATGAAAGAGCACTTGACTAGCCACTTTCAGAAAGCAGGGGGAATGATTGCTACCCATAACATATGTCAGAATCAAATTGATGGAATTTCATGAAAAATGAATTTTTGTTGAATTTTCTTTATATTTCCTTTATATTGTTGTCCTCTCATACGTCATAACCTCTAGTAGTCTCCTCATCCAGCGGTTCCAAAGCCAAAACTTTAAAAATTCATAACTTTTGCATCGATTGTCCGATTTTCCTCAAACTTTCACTGATGTGTTCTATTAATGTTGCTGCTTTCACTCAATCCGCATTGCTCTCTGGGTTTGGGTTCCCTTTAAGCAATGCAAACATACCAACACATACATGCTTTTAGTGACGATGTACAACATACACACATACTCAAACACTATACACTCATAAATGTATATATTGTGTATCATACACATTCACTCAGATATATTATTTGCTTACTAGTGTTTTTTCTCTTATCTTACGTGGTAACGAATTCACTGGAATAAACGTGGTCACCAACACATGATGTGTTTTAAGTGATGATGTAAGTTTTTAAATCATTCTAAAAAGTAGAAGAACAGAGCAATATATAATGAGGAAAAAGTACAGTCGGTATATACAATATGCACGAGTCTTGTACATACACTTGTCTGTTGCCATAGCACTGTTTAGTTGAGTCCAATATAGAAAACAGAAGTGAGTTTTTACATGGATAGTCGTTCATGATATGACAGTTCCTTTATGTTGGATCTAACTTATTCCACGCACATCATGCACATAACAAAAATTTAGAGATACAAGGCGGCTATACCCACAACATTTAGTCTGAAATTATAACAGTATTCCATGAAAAAAAGGGGAAAAAAGAAATCTGAATGCGGTTTTGTTGGTTGTACTGGTAAATATCATCTTTGTAATGTAACCCTTTTGAAACTACTTAGGCACCAAACCCTGTATGCTTTCATTCATCATTTTGTCCAGATTAAATTAAAGAGTCTTTATATAGTGGCACCACTGTAATGTGCTCTTTATTTGTAGAGTAACCCTGTCAACAACAAAAAAAGCAGCGTTAAAGGCATGATGGCAACAAAAGTATATGTTTGGATTTTATTCTAATACTATAACTATTTACGTTTTTCTTTTTCTTTTTAATCACTCAGATGCCGATCATTTCTTTTTTCTTCTTTAGTAAAGTCCACAGGCACCTGACTTGGCAAATAATGTCGTGCGCATATACCGTGGATATTTTGTGAACTAAGCCCGTTCAACTGTACATCAGAAGTAACGCTATATTATTATCCATTCTGTACTGGTGTTGAGGTTGTCCATGTAACATCTCAAAAGAATGGAGACCATTAAAAAATCAATCACTGCAACTTTTAGCTCTGAAAAAGAAAAAAAAAGTACCTTTTGAATCCATTAAACCTGGCATTCTTTTAAACGCCGAATGTCTTAGTAGAAGCGCATCATCTAAAGGCCTTGGAGGAATTAAGATTGTCATGTGCCAGAAGGGAACAAGGGACCACTTAAAGCCCGTCCTGTGCCCCTGAGCGCCCCCTACACCTGGTTTCCTGCAAAGAGGAAAAAAATACCAGTATTGTGACCGCTTTAACGAGCGACAAGTGGCTGTATTCTTCGCGCATTACAGCAGGTCCCAAGTTCGTCGCCGCCACCACCGCCACCGCCGCCGCCGCACCGGCCCCGAGCGATGGCAGCATGGCGGTACGCCCGCGGGACTCGACGAGCGCACCGGGCCAGAGAAATGCGAAAGAAACGCTGTCGAAGATGCATCAGTGGATTAAAAGCATTTCATCGATCTCTTTCATTTTGGAATTGACTTTGACCAAATGACGAAACCACTCGCCTTGTCTCCCGCATTCTTCCCCCGTCTCGCCGTGCGTACAGACCTTGTCAACCCTTGAGTTTGGAGAGCTTTGTATGTGTCAGTGATACGTGCTTTGAGAGCAATTGACGATTGTCCTTTGGGATATACTTTTTTTTTCTCTTCGTCTTCATCCCCTTGTTTCCCGGGTACAGTATCTTTTAATCGTTGCGTGTCCGCGCGACTGATGTGCTGGCACGCACGTGTACGTGTGTCTACGTTGCGTGTGGCTAACAGATATTCCTCGCTTTGTGATTGCGTTTCCCAAAAAACACCGACCTGTTCAAATGGCACTGCAAATACAGGTGCCTACAGCGAGTCGATTTTGAATTAGCGCGGTTCCATCAAAGCTAGTCGCCTCTGCCCAGACATTTTTTTTTTTTTTGGGGGGGGGGGGATAGGAGAGGGATCCCCAACTACCCTAATTCACGAGATGTCGAATTAACCGAGCTTCTACAACAAAACAAAAGGCCAGGGAGGTATCATGGTATATAATAATCATTTGTAAACTTAAATCAAGTTTGTTAAACAATTTTTCTGACATTTTACTTTGCCCCCTAACACAAGACTCGTTAACATCCCAGAGACAAAACAGAGAAATTCAAATTACAGTAGCACAACGCAGAAATAACTTAGATTGAGTCAAAGGAAACATCTAGTAAAAAGAAGAACTTACCTAATATTGTTAGATATGTCAAACTTCTCGCAAGCTAAACCGAGAAACTCGCATGTTCCCAGTGATTTTGTATAACAGTTAACAGATAAGAAAGCATAACATATATCTTGAACAACGCGCCACACTGTATTAACGAACCTTGATTAACGGCTACGGACATACTCGCAGCGGGATTTGTTAATTACCCCCTCCTCTTCCCATGGATGACGTTCGTCTTCATCTCACTCTGCTTCAGCTAGCCAGATCCACCCATTTATTGATCTTCTGGGTTGTAACCAAGATGAACTCTTTACCTATGCTCAATGTGACTTCAATTAAAAAGAAGAAGAAGAAGAAGAAGAAGAAGAAGAAGAAGAAGAAGAAGAAGAAGAACAGTGTAAGGTTCGTTAAAACCGGACACAAAGGTGATATTGCCAACTTATTGTAAATGCAAACAGAAAAATGGAAATCGTAGAAGTCATGACGTCATCGTGTCATTTCCATCTCGTTGGTTTGCTGATGAAAAAAACAAACATTTTTTTTTATTAAGTAAGTCACTCAACCCTGCAAAGGTACCATTTGCTCCATCATTACATGTCTAGAATAAGGTAAATCAAAGGATTTTTTTTTTCGTTTCATTTGAATTAATTAAAAGCAGAAGTAATATCTGCGTTTGACTTTTATATAATTCAAAAGCCTGCGATCAGCAGTTGAGAAAGCTGCTTTTTCAGCCAGGTCTTGCGTACAAGTTTACAAATTTCACATTTTAAACTGTTTAAGTTTAAGACAAAATAAAGATAGAGTATTTCAAAAGCATGAAAGTGAGATAATACATAGATTACAAAGTGAAAATATTCAATATGAGAAACATAAGAGCAGAAGTACTTGTAAGGTACAAAATGAATATGAGAAAATTGGTAAATTGTCAAAGGTGTAAAAGCAGAAAAAATGGTATTTTAAAATTTATAGACGAAGGACCTAATGAGTTTAAACTTAACACGCAGATCATACAGTCCGTGTATGGAAAGATTATGCAAAACTGAATTTAACATTATTTCAAAGCCTTAAGTTTTGTGCTGCAAGTATAAAGTGTGAATAACAAAAACAACAGTAGCTTAAAAATGTTGTAGTCAAGTCTGCTGTATTGAAAGGCTGTCGAGATTTGTAAGCAAAGAAAATTGAAGACTCGTGAGCCATTGATAACACGCTATATACTTGTAACGTCAATTCAATTTTCATTTTCATTTTCATTTCATTTATTAAGCTTCCACACAAATTATACAATGTAGTATTTGCAACATCCATCCGTGACAATGTAAATTAACACATAAGTTATAAGTTTAGTGTATAAAGACTATAATAACATAACAGACACAAAATCAAATAATTGAAATCAATTATTAATGATCATCTGACCTTTTAAAAATGGAATTATTAATTGTCACTTAATTTGATTGGCTTCTTGCTATTTTGTATTTAGATATATTCATATATATTGTATTTGCAACATCCATCCGTGACAATGCAAATTAACACATAAGGTATAAGTTCAGTATATAAAGACTATAATAACATTTACATGGCACAAAATCAGTTGAAATCAACTACTTATGATTATCTGACTTTTAAAAATGGAATTATGTATTATCATTTGATTTGATTGGCTTCTTGTTATTTTGCGTTTAAATTCACTGTACCACTGACAACATTTATGAATGAAAGATTTCACGTCTCTTAAGTCACAACCTGCACTGCCAGAAACGATAGATCCACTAGAAACATTATCCTTGCTATTGATAACAATGCACTGTAATACGATTGCTACTACTACTACTGCTACAACTACTACAACTACTTCTACTATTGTTCCTTATTATTGTCATTGTCATTAGTATTATATTTATTATTATAATTATTATTATTATTGTTATCATCATTATCATTATCATTATTACTATCATTATTATCATTATCATCGTCATTACAAAATTATTGCTACTTATTATTGTCATTATTAAAATTATTGTTATTATTATTTTAATTATAATAATAATATAATAATAATAATAATAATAATTATTATTATTATTATTATTATTAGGCCTATAACTACTGCTGCTGCTGCTGCTGCTAATACTACTACTACACTTATCATTCTTACTATAGTTATAGAACTTACAAAATGGTTTTGTTAACTTCGCAAGACCTCACAAACTAACAACCCCTGGTTCGATTAACCCTTTCTGTGCCGAGGAATGCGGACTTTGCATAAGGCACTATATGGAAGTTTCTATGCCAATCGTTACTCGAGGCAGACAAAGGATTAATGGCGGTAACCATACCTTCTTATGGCGAGAGGAAGATTATTCCCTAACAGTGCAGACAGTTAGGGAAAAAAGTCTTTGTACCGACATCGCATTAATCAGCAATGCAGATATACTGACCAAAGGCAGTCATAAGACTCTAGAATGAAAACGCAGCAAAGATATGAATAAAAATGTATGATATATAGGATAATAATAATAATTAATAATAATCAGACAAATTTGTATAGCGCAGCTACTATGTAAATATACTCTACTGCGCTGTGATGTAACAGAGCTCCTGTCACTGATTAGACACACGAAAAATAGATAACAAATTAATCAAAGGCTTCTGAAAAAAGATAAATCTTCAATAAAGATTTGAAGACAACAAGTGATGATGCCTTCCTCAGTTTCTCAGGTAATTTATTCCAAAGTTTGGGAGCAGCACAGCTGAAGGCATAATCCCCTAAAGTTACTTTCGTTTTTAAGTGAGATTGCTTTAGAAGCAACTTATCCTGTGTACAAGCAAATGACTCAAGCAAATCCGAAAATGACCTAGACTCATAATTATCCATATCCACATGAACATTAAAATCACCAGTGATTACAACAGGTATGTTGCATAACAAATACTCTTGTATAAACTCATTAAATTCAGATATAAAAATAGACATTGATATAGGATGAGCATCAGAATATGGCGGCCTGTAAATATTTATGAGATCAAGTTTGAAAGATTTGAGTGATATGTGGTAACACGCAAACTCAAATGATCTCTTTTCACCA
The DNA here is from genome assembly GCF_040938485.1 of Diadema antillarum. NCBI lineage: Eukaryota > Metazoa > Echinodermata > Echinoidea > Diadematoida > Diadematidae > Diadema > Diadema antillarum. The sequence goes on from NW_027271089.1 coordinate 53,090, forward strand.
GCAAAAACTTGATGGACATCAAGAGTGTCCTTACAAAGGAGGGCAGTTCCTCCACCACGACGACCAATACGCGGACAATGAACAAATCGGTGACCAGTAGGGACGATATCATGGATGAGCGCAGAGTCATTATCTGTCAACCAAGTCTCAGTTAAGGCGTACAAATCAGCCTTTCCTTCACAGATGAAATCATGTTTCCTTCACAGATGTTGGACAGTCACTCTTCAAAGTGGTATAAATTCGAAAAACTAAATGATTTTGTATTGGTATCGGTATCGATATTGGCATATTTCTTGTAATCGGTAGCTAATTATACAAACTTATGCAACAATAACTGAATGTTCAATTGTAATCAAGGATGGATAATGGAATCGAAATATAATATCGTTTGAAACAAAAAACAAATAAACTTTGGAGAAGAGGAGTAGCGAGTCATCAGTTAGGACAAAATAAAACTGAAACACTAAATTTGTATGTCATTATTGTGAACTTTAAATCAAATATGATCCTTTTTGATATTCCTCTGAGCTAACAGCAATAATGATAAGGAGGAGGGAACATTAGAGATGTGACTACTTTGTTATGTTAATAATAATAATTGACAATGTTTATATAGCGCATTATCACATGAAATGTCTCTAAGCCCTACGGGAAAAAATAGAAAAGGAAGAAGAAAGAAAGAAGAAGAAGGTATACAGTTTCAGAGATGGTTAGACATGAGACATAAGACTACTCAATAAACAAATAAGTTTTTTTTTTCTTCTATTTTTCATTCCATCATCCACAATCGATTTCAAACTGAATATTTGATTTGATATGATGGGAGGGTTTTTCTTTTAGATATGAAACTTCAATCAATGGATATTGAAATTGAAGATTAAGGTTTTCTAAATAACACAGTTAATATTAGTTGTATAATGATAAATGTGTATTCCCTGTATAAAAGTCAATATCGTCGGCCTCATGCCAAAAGGGCACTAATAGTGTACAAAGTCTATGGTGTTAAGGTCCTTTTGGCATGAGGCCGACGATATATAAAATTACACACTTGTTTTTAGAATAATTCATCATAATGTAATGACTATGAATTTAAAGTGAAATTATTGTATATTGCTTTGTACAATTTGTCTACATTGGTGAAGAAAAAATATTCTTCAAAACAAAACATTCAGTAACTATCATCGTGTAATGAATGCGTGACATTCAAAGTATTGTGTAAAGTGACATATTACAAAATAGATAACCGGCGTTAACAAATGATGTACTGGTGTGAGCGTGTCAAATTTTAATTTCTGATAGTATAGTTACAATCGACAGACCGCCGGACAAGGAAGATTGCAGATCTACATTAAAGGTAGGGAATCCCATTTGCATGCCTTAAATGAAGAGTTGTATAAATACAGTGGAATGTTGAAGAGAGTATCATTTTAGAAACTCCCATAAAGTATTGAAAGTGGAAGGTAACATTTACTACATTTTTATTGACCGTTAGATTTTGAATTGAATTTTTTCGGGGCTCACCGTAAATTCCAGTACATTACTAGGCTACCTTTGAAGACCCATGCACTGCATGTGTGTCCATCATGTATATTTTGTGAAGAAAGTTCATCAAAACTTACAAACATTTCTCTATACATTCTTGCCACACACTCTATATGTTATTACATCAGCTCTTATACTTTTAGATTTGTGTTTATAGATACAAAATACAGAAGACTGCAACAAAAAGGCTTAAGTTTGGCTGACACACAGAACTACTGAGTAGTTGAGTTTTGTGCATTATTCAAATTGTAGATAACTGTTGACTTCCAAATTTCTCAGCAGTGGCCTAAACAAGTCCCCTGAGGTTCGTATTTAATGTTTTGCTGCATTTTGGGAGGTCTGTAAAAGGTATCCCCTACCTTTAAAGTAGCCATGAAGCAATTTCAATTTCCACTTGATAAATGTGTTTGTATTCTTATTCATGCCATGAACATCTTTTGCAAACTTTTTATTTCTTATCAAAGGAGGGAATTGGAAAAACAACAACACCGCCATATCTGTACACAGAGTTCTTATTAACGCCCGTTCTTGTATCCGACATCATCCTTCTCATTTTGTTGAATACGATTGCCGCTGTTAATACTAGGTGTATGTAAAACCACCGAATCGTTATGAGCTGATGATGTATGCGTCATGAAAAACTGACTTTCTATTCTTCAAAATGGCTATGTGTTGTATATATACCAGAGGAGGGGGGGGGGGGGGTAGGATTGCGGATAGCCGAAGTAACGACGAAGCTAGTGTGTAGCATCCGAGCCCTCCCGCCGATGGGCGAGCGATAAAAAGACAGTTACAAAATTGGCGCTGATCGATCGCCTTGTTGGTTCAGCTTCCAGCCAAGGATTATTGGTAATTGAATAGCAATAACCCCGCGTTCGGTCCTTAGCGGCGACACGGGCCACTCCGCACCCGGGTTTCGCTGGCGTGCGCGGGCAAGGCGTGTGGGGGTAAAACCCGCTCGAACTGACCACTTACAATCACCCACTCATCAATTAGGAAAAATTGTTCCAACTCCCCCTTTATCTCGCCCTTTCTCTTCTTCCTCACAGACTGTCGCGAATTCAGTTTACCTTCAAATTGAAATCTCTACCCCTTTTCTCACTCTCTTCTCTCTTTTTTTTTTTCATTGTCTTTTGGTCGTCTTCGTTTTCTTCGGCTCCCCCCTCGTGTAATCCATCTTTAGAATACTTGATCAATTAACGGTGCAATCTTTATTCAGCAGGCTGCGTCGTTTATCCTCCCTGCTTGCCATGTCTTCCTAAACCCATTTCGCATCGATCGCGATCTTAATTCGAGTCATATTGGTAAACATTAACATCTAGCTTCATGAATACTTAGAAGAAGAAGAAAAAGAAGGAAAAAAGAAACACCTACACCTTAAAAGACACTCAAAAAAGAAGTGATGAGAGAAAGCAATAAAGTGATGATGAATCATTAGAGTTTTCATTCACACACACACACACACACACACACACACACACACACACAGTCTCTCCCCTCTCCCCTCTCTTTCACTGTCTGCTCCCCCTCCCCCCCCCCCCCCCCCCACCTTCTCTCTATGAAGACAGACTCATCCTCTTTAGATATGTTCAGGGAGTGATTGATTGAAGTCGGAAGTGGCTGAAGGTCTCAGCTACCCGTCTTTATAAAAGTGGCAAAATAACCCCACAAGGAATATATCACATCTTCGCCACCCCAACACCTCCCCCCCCCCCCTGCAAAAATGCGAACCATTTTACATTCAAATGACTTACAGCGATGAATGGTAACAATCAATCAATCATTTATATTCCACACGTCCTGTCCATCAAAATCTCCTCCAGTATAATAAATCCGAAGTCGTCCCGAACGATCGAGTCCTTGCGAACACGCAATTAGCAATTCTCCCGACCAATTTATTCAACCACGTGTATATACAAATCTATTTCCGCCCGGTGACTCTTCACTAATTAATGAGGTTGGAAGTCGTCTGTATACGAAAACACTCAGTCAAAATCAGCCTAGGAAATCATAGGCAACCATCATTCAAGCATTAAAGGAGACCTCCGGATAATTTTCAGACTTTTACATTTGAACAACTATAAATTAGGATATAGGCTACTGAGTATACAGAGTTTATGAATTTAAAGTGATTGGGATGAGGAATAAGAATGTTTTCAAAATTTATGATAAATTGCAATGAGCAAGGATGATGACGCGGTAGCCTCATCATAAGAATGCATGAGTTGGGCCTCCAGGAAGCAGAACAAAAGAAGGCGGCATGCATAGGTTTTACACAGGTGAACTTGTTAAGTAAGCGGTGCTGTAATGGAATTGCACTGTTTCATTTCTAAAATATGTGAGGCTCTATGTCATCAACACTGTTCAGTGTGATTTGTTCAAGATTTTTTTTTTTCAGAGTATTGGTTTCTCTGCTCAAGGACTTCAATAAATTCCACAAATCTATACATGGAGCTGTCGATTTATGTATACTACATGTGAAATTATGAAAATCGTCTAGAATGCTACTGTAATCAACCAATAAAGTAGTCACTCAAATTGATATTTCAATCATTGGGACTGTCAATTCAATCACTTCATAAATAATTGTACGATCAATTGCAAACTAAATCACAATCTCACCAAGTATTCGAAATTTAACAAACTCATGCAAAACTCAACGAAATGCAGGTAAGAATTCGGAAATAATAGTACATCTATTCAATCTTTTACATCACGAAAGCATTTGTAAGTGTCGTTAACTGTTTTTGCTGATCAAGCAACTTCCGTTACAAACGTTAGTCACTTAAGTAATGTCGCCCTCAGTGATCCATATTGGAGAGGTGGGTGGGGGAGGGGGGAGCTGAGTGGAAGGTCAGTGGTATCATTAACCAGGTATTAACTTTTTTTGCAGGTTTAATGACGCCAAAGTATTAAAGTCAAATCAGACTCTATACTCCCTGTTATCTTGTATTACTATAGATTTGAAAAATCTTTCCGCCTTCAGGAGACATAAAACCTAGCCTAGAATTGAAAAACATTTCATCCTCTTGGCAGAATTGGTTCCAAATTGGACAATGTGTCTTCAGATGATGATATACTATTACTGATGAGAATAACATTGTTTGTATTTTATTCTTCGGGGTTTTTTTTTCGGCTGTTAAGATATAAATTGATATAAACCTAAACCAAAAGTATATGATGACAATATAGTGGTGGGGATTTTTTTTTTCCAGAAATATATGTATTTAAATCATACAGCTCTAGTTGTAGGATATATTTTGATTCATACAACGAATCAAATATGCAGGGCCGAAATAATGATAAAGCAGTGGAAGTCAATTTTAATGTTTGAAGCTAGAGCTATGAAATTATGAAAGGCTCCAAAGACGGTGGTGGTATGAAATAGTATCATCTACGATGAATGAGTGAATGAGTAATACCTTGGGAAGATGTGTTTAGCCTGATGAAAGAAGTGTAGAAATCTCATTCCCATCCAGATAAAAGACGACGGCAAGTATCGTGATGGATCGACTAGTGATCGATCTTTTAGCCTGCGCGCAATCGGCGCATCACGTGACTCGAACGAGGCCTACTCATCCCGCACATTAATTGAGCATAATTGGATAATGGAGGCGAGGATCGAGCGCGCCGGCCGAAGACACTTGGCAAAACAAGGAACGGAGGTGTTGATATACACTTCGACGCGTGCGGGGGAAACTTCAGGAGTTAGCTGAGTAAACAGAGTTGTGTTTGCCCACGCGACTGATAGTACTATTAACATGGCTCTTAGCAGAGATGGATATGAATTGTTCTTCACCTACGCGCGCGTGCGCGCGTGCCCGTACAAAGCAAGCAGAGTGTACATTCTCGTAACACCTCGAAGCCAAGTGATATTGCAACAAAAGTCGGCTTTTGTTGCGACCATGAATTTTCATGTTCTCAGTACCGCTCAGTGCCCTGTTTACTCGTTAGGCGGGCTCGCTTCTCCCCCAACTTGTCTGGAGCATTGTTTGGAAAGAATTGTATTGCTCCTAATATGAATATTCACTTCTCCGTGTAGATGAAGGCGAGAAGTATAAGACGGAAAAAATAATGTGTGTGACATTTCAAAGTTTTGCCTGTTCCTTAACTAAAAACTGATAAACCAAAGAGACCAACCAAAGATAGGAATTATTTATCATACATACAATTTTAGTTCTTATAATAATGTACCTCTCTCTATCTCTCTTCTTCTTCTGGTTAAGTCTGTCGCCTTCAGTTAGCTGAAGATTAGTTCTTTCTCTCAGTCTAAATTATCACTACAACACTGCTGTGTGATAGCAGGAAATACGTAAGTATGTATACGCATAAGGGGAAAAAAAGTAAGAAGAGGGTGTATGTACTCTTCTTCATTTTTTTTTAGTCCCCAACAACAACAATTAATATCCATATTTTGATAAGGTACGGGAGTATTCAATTAGAGTGGCCACTAGTGTGTTGTTTCACGGTAACCCCTTCCGTTCTCCCTTTAATAACACTTTTAATGACGTTCCGATGGACCCGTTTTTGATCGATAGCGGTAGCACATCCAAGCTGCGACAGAATGGGCTGAATGCCGCTAACTCGCCTGTACTCTCATAGGTTTCCCTTACACGCGGTGCGTAGCGCGCCCTATGGGCGAAACACAAGTCAATGTCCAAATCGCATTAACACTCAAGTAAATGATATTAACCGAGTTTGCAGACGAGTCGATTGTGAACGTCTCGAATATCTTCTATGACTATTGATTTGATATTTTCTAATAAATCTTGCTTTCTCTCCCCTCTGCATGGAAACGCCTTGAGCAACTTTTTATGAGAATTTGTTGATGGGACGAATATGGGTAACTCGAATTTAATAATCCCCCGAACACGGCCAAAATCTTGTTCACTCAACAAAAGTCGATATTTCTGAAAACTAATATGAATTAGCGACAGAAAGAAGAGGCTTACATGTTTGTTTTTCCCGACGCTCTGCTATCGTTCATTTCGTCGTAGAGGGACATTTTTATCATCACATGAGGACCGAAGACTGAGGCCATCGGGTTTAGAATAATTAACTACCGGGAGGTTATGGCTTATGAAATATTCAGTCTTGCGTGATTGGCAAAAAAACACTGTTTGGACATGGAAGGGGAAGAAAATAACATCGAAAATTAGGTTAGGACAAGCAACTGTGTGCTTAATTATTATATATCCAAACGTTACTGCTTTATGTGTAGGCCGTGTGTATTATATGTATTGTGTACATATTTGAAAACATATGAAGACGGAACAAACGACTGCACAAGAACTTTTTTCTGCTGGACATTCTTGGTAGTCCCTACTTCAGAAACTTTTTGGAGCCTTTGACAGGAGAACACTGATGAAAATTTACAATTTTCAGGAAAGTTTGTTAGTCCCCCCCCCCCCCCAAAAAAAAGCATCCTCCTTCCAAACTGTCTTATAATCTAACTAGTCACTTGTCAAGGGGAAAAAGAGATTCTAAACAAGAGAAAGCTGTCATGTGTCTTGGTGAAGGATGTTAATAAACCATTATGAGCTCAATTTCATGTTTGCATTGCTGTTAAAACAAAGGGGGGGGGGGAGTTTAGTTTGTCAGAAGTATTATAACAAATTGGACGCACGTACAGCATGGGGGGAACTCGTTGGCTCGGAGTCTGGCTGCGAACTGCCATACTCCTGTGCCAATACAGCCTAATGGCTTGTTTCAACATCAACTGTCCGCGTTTTGATTGACTAAAGCGGTTTTGAACGAGGCGGTTAGACGCTCGGTCCAACACGACAGCGAGTCGGGCCAGAATGAATGTCAACGCGCAAAAAAAAAGTGAATACACAAGTTTACGCGCCGGACAGGCGATCAATACACCACCACTAAAGCAGTGTATATCTCTTCCCTCATTCGCGCCAACGAGGGAAGAAAGCTTATAAAGAAGCAGAGGAAAAAGGGGGAAGGAGAAAGATGGAAAATATTGAAACAGGTGGCGGGAGTATGTAGACATAACCTTCGAAATTCTGCCTTGATAAGATTTCTCCGGATTCGTTTAGTCAATCTCGAGTCAGCGGAGCGTGGATTTAAGACAATTGAACTGTCCCCACTCCGATTGAGGAGTTCTTCCATACATGCACCGTGGAACATACTTCTCAATAAATATGTATTATCTCTCTTTGCCGTAATTTAATGACGTGAGTAAGATCAATCAGGCGGGCTCTGCAAAGATTCTTCAGGCTTCGGATGGCTTCCCCACTCCTTCTTGGCGGGAAGCAGGCGATAGCGACTCGTCATCCCTCTCAGAAATTGACACAGCAGTTGGTTTAATGGTCCGGATGAACTTGCACTGACTCTCCCTCTCTTCTTCTTCTCCCCTCCGCCCCCCCCCCCCCCCATCTCTATCTTTCCATCCCCCCCCCTTGTCTACCAACTCTCTCCCCTTTTCTCTGCTCTCTTATTTTATTCTCTCTCTCTCTCCCTCGCTCTCCTCTCTTAATCTCCATCTCTCTCTGTTCTCTCCAAAAGAGAAGAAATAAAAGCAAGAAGTCTAATTTTGACACAATCGCCATTAACCGTTGTTAGCGTTACGATAGTAAGAGGCTCAATCCATTATATCATAGTATAAACATGCATTTATCTTCATGACCCGCCAGCACGTTACCGTCGCAAAATCTTGAGTAAAAAATGACAAACAAAGTAATGGAAGTTATGTTTATTTAGAAATCAAAAGATGTACAGCTACCTCTTGCAATATATTTCTATTTAATTTTGTAATCTCGAACTTAAGAAATTTAGTCATTATTATTTATTTTGTGAGTGTGCTTGCTATAGTGTTTCAATGATATTGTCACCACGTCTAATTCGCGTGTGCAATTTTGACGGACATTACTGCTTTCTTAAACTACGAGAAACTTAATGTTATGTAAGACTTTCATCTCGATTCGGATTGAACAAAACTTTGAAACAAAATTTACCAACCAGTGCGCTCCTTTTCTTGAAAACAATGAAAACATAATGATACTCTTAAAGGACAAGTTCACCTTCATAGACATGTGGGTTGAGTGAATGCAGCAATATTAGTAGAGCACATCATTGAGAGTTTGAGGAAAATAGGACAATCCGTTCAAAAGTTATGAATTTTTGAAGTTTCTGCTCACTCAAGGCTGGATGAGAAGACTACTATAGCTTGTAATGTCACTTGAGTACAACGATATAAAGAAAGAATAAAGAAAATACAACATATTCTCACTTTTCTCGCACAACAAAAGAACACTTGACTTCTCTCTTTCAGAAGGCAAGGGGAATAATATTACCCTTAACATATGTCAGTAACAAGTCGAAGAAATGTGCACTTAATTCAAAAAGTAATTTTTTGTTGAAATTCTCTTTATATTTTCTTTATATGGTTGTACGCATATGACATCATACACTATAGTAGTCTTCTCATCCAGCGTTGACTACGCAGATACTTTAAAAATTCATAATTTTTGAATGGATTGTCCGATTTTCCCCAAACTTTCACTGATGTGTTCTACTAATATTGCTGCATTCACTCAATCCACATGTATATGAAGGTGGACTTGTCCTTTAAGTAAATGTATATAGAAGTTGTCCTCTCTTTGAATGGCAAACCTGAGCTACGTTCCAATGAGGCCATTAGCCCAGTCAAGCCATGCTTATGCTGGCAGTCTCCTGCTTCCTTGTTGAATCAAAATGAACTGCCTTTTTTGTATTTATAAATGATTTTGTCATACGTGAAGTATAGATTGCACTTTTTGTCTTGCTCCTTTGTCAATTTTTTGTTTTTTTTATCAATTTTTTTACAACCTTGTAATCTACTTTGATTTGATTTGAGAAGCAGAATAAATACGAACAAACGAACATGTGCAAAGACACCATCTCTCAGGAGAAGGGGTTAAATAATAAAGGCATCGTCCTATCCACCTCTATTTTTTTTTTTGGTTCAATGTACTTGTGTTTGATATATAATGGTGACTTTATCAGGCTAGTATAACAAATCAAAAAAACCAACATAACTGACACTTTAAAAAGGGAGACAGAAATAAGACACCCTCGAGATTACAAGATGTGAACAACTTGAACGTTGTCAAGCGAATTTTTCAGATAGATTGTAAAACAAAAAGAAACTAGAAATGTCGCTATGGCGACTGGTATGCCCCCGCCATAACGCATGATTCTCCCAATAGGTGTATAGTACATTGTCTTCACAATGTGTGATGACAGTTTCAAATAACTGGCAAGATATTGAAATGACAGGTTTGTCAGAAATGTTTTGAATGTTCACTTTCCTTGAACTAGGTTTGCTATAAGAGTGCAATTACATGTATTTGGGGAATTGAGGATTTTTACTTGACTTTTGACCGACCCTTTCATAAGTTTATGCATTGAGTAATTTTCAAGGTATGAAGAAAAAGTGTAATTACAGTATAAAATAAATAGTGAGATTTTGAGGAGTTGACCTTGACCTTTGACCCCTGACTATAGACCCATGACCCCTAAATTCCCTAGATAATCCCTGCCAGTCAGTGCGTGCGTATGTACCAAGTTCCATGAAGATGCATTGAACCAGTTGCGAGAAAAAAGAAATTGTAACATTTTCACCTTACTTTTGACCTTTTGACTTTTGACCTCTTGCCAATTTCACTACAAAACTACTCAACTAATTGCCCCATCATACTTCATCCTTGGACCAAGTTTGGTGAAAGTTGCTTCATCCTGTTTTGAGTTATCGCGTAAACAGATAAATTTTAGGATTTGACCTTGATCTTTGACCTTTGACCTCTGTCCGATTTCACTCAAAAACTAATCAAGTAATTGTCCCATCATACATCATCCTCGGACAAAGTTTGGTGAAATTTGCTTGATCCAGTCTCGAGTTATCGCGTAAACGGATACAATTTCATGACTTGACCTTGACCTTTGACCTTGGCCTTCAGCTGATTTCACCCAAAATCTAATCAAGTAATTGCCCCATCATACTTTATACTTGGACCAAGTTTGGTAAAATTCCAGTCAATATTACTCAAGTTATCGCGTAAACGAACGCGGACGGACGTACGGACGGACGGACAACTCGAAAACATAATGCCTCCGGCACCACTTCGTGGCAGAGGCATAAAAAGAAAGAGGTAGAACGTTAAAGACATGCACTCCTGAGATCTGATACTGCGACCGCCTTTTCGAGCCTTTTCGGTGAAGCTGGAAGAAGCAGGCAGGTCATTAAACTTGCGAGTGTGTCCCCCTACTCACCTGGTCTGAGAAAGGGGATCTCCCGTTTCAATTAGCACCTCCCACGTCACAGTTTATTATTGGCCGATTCGGCTGCCGCAAAATGTCACTTCAAAGTCGGCGCGAATAAAAGCAAGGAATCCTAATCTCTTCCATCCCTCCTCCTTAACCCCTCCTCCCCCTCCTCCTCCTCCTCCTCCCCCTCCTCCTAATCATCATCATCATTGTCATCATACTCCCTTTCAATCCTCATGATCAAAGTCAGAGTTGTTCCTGCACCTATCACCTTATTTTTTTTAATGGATAAATGAATACATAACAATATGCTAATACAAAACAACTTTGATGACTTGGTAGAGAAATCCTGCTATATAATAGTGTAGACACGCACACACACACCCATCTACCTATACACTCAAACCACGCAAGTCATATATTTACATAATGATAATTAAATATCTTTATGAATAATGTATGCGTGATGGTATGTGTGTGTATGTGCGTAGGGATAAACCATACATAAACCCTAACCCTAACCCTAACCCTAACCATACATCGTTTTCCACGATATCAACGCATATGAAAATTTAAATCATTGAATGTTGATAAAATGATTATTATTGAACACGTACAACAACTCCATTATTTATGACAATTAAAAAAAAACCAACAACAACAGAAAACTGAATCACCATACAGTAATGCAACACCATCAACGTTTGAAATTTGGATTTGGCTGTATATGAGATGACTCTTCTTGATTGATACTTTCAATAACCACCCCAAGAAATATCGCTTAACACTAATGTATCTGATATTTACAATATCGATTTCTATGAGTGACTTCAGCATTGTAGGGGTTCGTATATTCCCGATATGTATGCCATTTCGTTATGGAATGAACAAATTCGATTTCAAACCTCTTTTTTATGTCCTTGCCAAACCCAGTCGCATGAATGAACATGAAAACTATTTATGAAATGTATTACTGTCTCTCTCTCTCTCTGTCTATGTATATCATGATTATTATTATATACACATATTATATGAAGAGAAATATAGTGAATATATTTCATCTACATAAATAATATATTATATATACAATATATTACATATATATTCATTATAGATATAATATACATATCTGTTTTTGTATGTGTTTGTGCTGCCCTCTCTCTCTCCCTGTCTTTCTCCTTTCTCCCGCCAACTCGCACATATCAATCAAGAAGTACCTCACACGAGAGAGTGGCCCGCTTCGCTCCAGGGAACCGTCCCCCTTGTATCTCTACCCGCGGTCTCGGGGTCGTGTTTCAGCCCGGTTCGCCCCGTCTCCCTTAGCGGACACTGTATCGGAATGGACGAACGTGTGAAGAGCATCCGGCTCTAGTCTAAATATATGTCGTCACTCGCCGGGGTATCTCTCTCCCTCTCTCTCTCTCCCCTCCGATCACCAAACCTTGTCTTGCCCTGGATAAAAGAAGAGACAGAATGAATGAATGGAGTAAGACAGAAATCTATAATGGGAAGTACATAAAAAAGGGTTATGATTGCTGATTTAGATCATTATCTAGTGTTCAATACATAGACATCAAGGTCATGATAGTATCCTCCTTCGTTGTTATGATTCTTCTGTCATTATTTTCATAATCAATCAAAGTATTACTATCAATATTATCGGCAATTGTTATGAAATGATGTATGTATGAGTGAATGAATATGTGTACATAAGTATGCATACCTCACGTGGCATTAATCTGTAGAAGATTAGATAATATAGAAATGTATTTATGTTTAAGATTTGCCAGTTATGAGCGGTTTTTTTTTTGTAACACTGTTTTCAACAAAAGTATTGATATATATATATATATTTTTTTTTTTTTTGGGGGGGGGTTGGATAGTCAATTTGCTTTTTTTTTTTCTTTTTCAACCTTCCCCTTTAACTTCTGTCTGAGAAACGTTATTTCTTCCAAGCCCAGAAGGTTGTTTTCTGTTTAGTATCTGTGCAAATTCTTTAATGATTTTACCTGTTTGTCATAGTTTGAATTCTTTTTTTTTTAAACAGCTGCATTTTTTATTGCTTTTTGTCATTTCCTCAATCCAGCAGTTTGATGATAATAATAATTAGAAATGTATATATATATATGTTCTGTATATGTATGTTGATTATTTTTTTATTGGTTTTCTGAGGGTTTCGTGGGGAAAATGGGTTTAATTTAGAAATTGGGATTGGCTAGGGATTGTGGTATGCCACTGGGTTCCTTGTACAGTTTTGTTGGCCTGGTTACCACCCGCTTCGAATTGTCATTAATGTTTGTGGAATGTTTTTTTTTTTGATTTGTTTTGTGTTAATGGTTGTATGAGGGGGGGGGGGGGAGATAGGATTCTTAATTTGGGGAGTGTGTGAGGGGAGGGTTGGGAGAGTAAAGGGATCTGTTTTGTAACTATGTCACTTTTTTGGCGGTGTGATCATGAGTCTGTAAATTGTGATTTGATTTTGTGAAATATACAAGAATTTTTACATAGTTTGTATTTTTATGCAAGAGATTTTTATAAAAGTTCAGTTATGAATATTTTATGATGATCAGTGGCACATAAATCTGTAACGCTGGATGCATCTGGAAGGGATATAGGTTAGGGCGGTCCGCGGACTACAGTTATTTAGTTAACTTGCCCAACGCCTGGCAGCCCTGTCAGGTGCATTCAGTGTTTAGGTATTTTTGTGTTATTGTATTGATTGAGTGTTTTGAGCTTTGTAATTGATTATGTATTGCATGTTTTCTGCCAAATAAAATGATAATGATAATAATTGTTTATTATTATTATCATATATTATCATTATTATTAGTATTAGTAATATTATTATTATTATCATCATCATCATCATCATCATCATCATCATTATTATTGTCATTGTCACCACTTTTATCATTATCAATATCATCATTAGTTATATGAATAATTATTCTCATTATTATTACTACTTTATCGCTATCGCAATTTCAAAATTGAGGAATAACTTTAAAGGGATTTCTTGTCTTAATGACACTGCTTCTTTTTCATTTGTTGTTCGTAATGATACAGATCTGGCATGCAATTTTATTCACAGAGAGTAACAAAAGAAAAACAACAAAAACCTCTGCATAAAAACATTGTATTCACTTTCATTGACGTGACCAACAGCGATAGATGTTCACGTGAGCTCGAGCCTAGCATAAAAAATGCTGAAAAACAAAACCAATTAAATGAAATACAATAGTGTTGCTAACCAATAAAACCAGCTAGTGGAAAAGCTAGTCAGCCACCAAGATGAGAATGAACAAGAGTCATATTCACACCACAAAAAAAAAAAAAAAAAATCTGTCGCTGTTACTCTGTACTTTGACAAAAAAGAAGTAGATTTTACTGTCTCTCAGACTTGTTCTGTTCATAGCAATGACGCCCTCTCCCGACGAGCTTTGCTACAGAGATTGCTATTTTGATAGGTTCGTGATACCAACGATCATTGTTTGAAATGCTATAACTTCCATTGATTATCAGAATGATGAAAATGAAATCAAACGACACCGCGAATATTGATCATGGTGACTAAAAGAAGTAATAATACAACAAGTCTTCATCGTCCTAATTGATAATTGTGATATTGGGTTATCATCGCCACAGCCACCATCATCCATTATGATCATCATCATCATTGTCGCTATCATCACTATCATCGACATCATCATTATCATCATTATATTCATCAGAAAATATCAGTAATGCATTATTTCTGAGTCTTCAAGAGGTAAAGAATAAAAATGTCACTTTGAAGATTTCGCAATTGGGTTACATTTTGTAAATATCTGATTTGGAATGCACCAGTATAATGTGATTATCATTATTGTTATTATAATCATTATTACAGCACGTGCATTATTCTTTTTATCAGCATTATTATTATCATTATAAATATCATTCTATCACTCTTATTTCAAGTATCATTATTATCCTCATTACCAATATCACTATTACTATAATTATCATTATTACCATTATAATCACTGTGACAGGGTTCGACATTAATGGTGTGCCGGTGGCCCGGGGCCGCTAAAGATTGGTATGAGGCCACCAAATGTATCTTCTGGTGGCCCGATAGGGAAACTAAGATTCAAAATGGATTATTACTTTGGGTTTTATTTCGGACATTACATATCTTTTTCCGTGACATCGAAATGAAGAAAGTGTCTGTAACAACCATACTTAATACCTTTTACCACTATTATCATCGTTATGATATCCCTTTGCCAAATGGTATGCATTCCGAATAATGGCAACTAATATTTAAGGGAAGGATTTCTTCAGATTAAAACAGAATCCACCATTGATAATGCAAACATTGGCTCTGTTGCGGCTTGTATCATTGTACATTGTACTTCTACGGGCCACTCACGGGCCACGCGTAACACTGCCCGAGAACCAATGACTGTGCCCGACAGTTCCCACACTTTGGTGTTATGTTTTGATGAGTTAAAAAAAAATGTAGTACTTTAATTCACCACATAACCCAGGCATGAAGTATGTGTAAGTTTTTTTTTATTGTTGTTGTTGTTGTTTGACTGCCACGTATTTTTATACTTTTTAGATCCATGTGATATACGCTGCATAGTAATTATGTGTTGTGGAATACAAGACATGATAAGGTCCGCTCGAAAAAAAAAGAAGAAAAAAGACCTTTGCAAACGCCGCACTGTGACGCAAAATTTGGCGTCATTTGTGGTACAAAAGGACATTTTGGGAAAGAGGGTGATTGAGTATAAGGAAGCCCTCTTGAGAGGGCGCTACAGTGCATTTGACGTCAGGTCAACCATGTCAACGGAGCAGAGTGCCACAAGAAGGAACTCTCTAAACAGCGCTTTGGTCGCCACACATCCTTCAGACTCCGGGGCTAGAAAATGCGTGACGTACTGCAAGACTGTGGTATTGGCATTTTATTCATTTACCTATCCTTTTATTCCTCTATTGTGGAGGGGAAGGGATGGAGCAAAGGGATTTACAGATCCAAAATGATTCAAGGAGATGGTGCTGGACTGACGGTTCAGCTGAGGATTTCTAAATTCGCGATATCATTCGAAGGATGGTGAGTGTGGGACATACAGGTATGAATAACAACAACAACAATGCTAAAACTAAGTTTGATGATATTGTTCAATGATATGGGTTTCCCTGTTTTTATTTGTAATGGTTATTCACCACTAATGCGAATGATGTTGACCTTTCAGCCATAGCCAGGATAGATTTTCAAAGAGGTCCTGATCAGCATTGCAATAAAGCGATAAAAAACAATACAAAGAAAAACCGCTTCAACTATCGCACAATGCACACAAATGTTTCAGTTTTTCTGTTTCAGTAAGTTTTATTTCTTCACTTGTACATAACAGAAAAAAACCCCACGTACAATAACAATATCGAACATATTATTCACAAGTCATAGAAATATAAACAAAATTTCACATTACAAATATATAATCATGTGAAATAATACATGAATTTCATTACAGATCTTTAAGTGTACAGGTGGAGGAGAACGTTATCAATAAGCAAAACGCTTGACTTGGACAACGTGACTTGGATACGTGCAACAAACTGCATCAGAGAATAAAGTGTTTTCTATCATCCTGCGCTTTTGTCTCACAGGTTTAAAACAGATATATTCAGGTGAAGGAATTAGGTCTATACTCTTCAGCTTTCTGTGCATGAACCACATTTCCACATTTTCCACATCCGTGATACGATGGCACAACTCTTCGCTTTTGTCATCATTTTTCTGGATTACTAGCTGCCACGAAGAGGAGGAGAAAAGGAAGGGAATGTTTCAACTGAGCACGTAACAACCACAAAACATTTCCGCGTTCAATTCTGCCTCAAGAAATATGATGACTGATATATCTGTACTAAAGTCAAATACATTATGATACATCATAAGCATAATTATACATAAGGACCTATATGATATATGATATATGTATTTGCATATGAATTATAATCTTTGAAGATCTGTGCAGTGGTTTCATATTATTGGCAGTTATAAGATATGCAACGGATAATTCAGGTATATGCAACATTTGTCATAGCCTGTAGCTCGTCACATATTTTCATACTCACTGTTGCCTCTCTGTTAGACTACAATATCTCCCTTTGAGGAATATCTCATTTCAATATTGCCATGGGAACTATTATTATGTTTTTGTTGCTTTTTGTGTTTGTGTTTGTGATGTAATGTATTTTGTAAGGCAGCTCATCACAAGCTCTGCTTTTTTGAGGTTCTGCCTTCCTGTAGAATAATTTCATGTATGTGATTTCCTACATGAAAAAGATGGAAAATAAATGTTTCACAAACTTGAAACTAGAAGAGTCTGAACGTGAAAAAAGAAGATAAACGCCATTTTAATTATCTTTAATAAAGGTTATAATCTAGAAAGAGAAAAGCAAATTTTTCCTTTGTTTTGAAGATAACATCAAAATCATCACATCTTTTTCTTTGTTTTTTCAGCTAACTTGAGCTTAAGTATATGTCTCAATTGGATAAATAGATATATCAATTTTTGCATTTAGACTCTTCATATATATATATATACACTGTATATATATCCATGTATTAGCATAAAATCTTTGATCTGCGTGCATTATATTTCATTGCATGTAGTTTATTTATACATTTCCCTGGAAAGCCGATGACCTTTTGTTTTTGTAATTTGCAGCAAATGAAATAGTTCTCGTTTATCTGCATTTCGAGACGCTCCGAGATAAAGTTATCACCACGCTCGATCAACGGCGGGCGCTCTTGATTACAACCGCGCGAGCGGGAAATAGCTCCTCGTCCCGCGCACCGTCTTCATCTTACGATTTTTGGTTTATTCTATACTTCTTCTTCTTTTTTTCGTCATGCGGGTTATTTCTGAGGCGGTCACGCCTGACTTGGCACTGAGTGAAGACTTGTGAATGACGATTGTTCACGGTTTATTTTCACTGCCCTTCGTAATCACCATTTTCCTGTCTGACCCTATTTATTTGTTCCCCCCTGAACGCCCCGAGAACAGGGACAACCAACCAATCCACTCTTTGATCTGCCCCCAAAAGTTTTGTGGCTCGCGGTGTTTCGTCACCTCACCTGAGCTATGCCTCCTATTCATTTTGCGGTTTACCTGCAAAACAAGGGTTCGAATCCCATATCAAAACAGGGATTACCTGGCGTTGAGATCGTACATCTTACCTTATAGGATTTTTTTTTCTCGAGGAACAGGTATGGAGAAAGCAGAGTTTCTTTTAGGTTAAGATAATAAATGACATAATGAACACCGTTATGTTGACGGATTTAAAGTAGCTTAATTGCAATGCTGTAATTCTCAGTCACTGCGTTATTTCTGATAGTCTCCCTGTGTGTCTTCATGTGCGTCTATATACATTATACACATCCATACACATACATAATTATCAATGTATACATTTACTACAAACGTGCAAAATAAAATGAATACAAATAATATACCAATGCAATAAATTCATATCGAGGAAGACTGCTGCTGAGCTAACAGACAATTCTCACACCTTCTCTAATCAAACTAATTGAGTACCGATTCAACCACGATCTCTGACAGATAAAGACTGAAGTTTTCGTCACTTCATAACTATGCGTATATTTCTCTTCACTAATATATATATATATATATATATATATATATATATATATTATGTAACATGCACATGCTAGGATGGGGAGGGGGTACTTTCACATGCACAATGGGGCAAACTCTACACCACTTATATTTCTCTCCACTAATATATATACATATATATATGTGTATATATATATATGATACTAATATATATATATATTATAATATATATTCTATCAAGATATATTATATAATATTATATATATATATATATTATATCATATAATATATATTTTATCAAGATATATTATATAACATTATATATGTATACATATATATATATATATATATATATATATATATATATATATATATATATATATATATATATATTATACAGATATTGACTGGTACGGGGTGGAATATAACATTCTTTGGACCGCCAGGGAGTTATATTTTCCCAAGGGATTATATTTTCCCGAAGCGCGCAGCGCTGAGGGAAAATATGATCACGAGGGAAAATATAACTCCCTGGCGTTCCAAAGATTGTAACATTCCACCCCCTACCAGTCGATATCTGTTATATTAGATGGCCTTGCCCTTGATTGTGCTTTACAGAAGAGCCTTGTATACACTAAACGACGTATAGCCTTACCGTTTATACGCTCATGTTAGCCCGACCAGACGCTGTGTGCGTGCTGTCGCGATTTTGTAGTTGTAACGCTACAGCGGCGACTGGACTGTGTAGTTGCTAGGCTCATGTCCTGTAACGACAGTAGGCCCTACTACAGTATTAAACGTCAACGTTTAATAGGCTCAAGTCAGGTAACGGCGCTTTAGGGCCCTATAAGTTATAACGTTAGTTAGATTAGGCTCAGGTCCAAAAGATTAGCAGATGTTTTAGGGTCTAGGACCTACTCACAAAACAAATCTAACTTTGTTTAGGCCTTAAACGTTATGGCCTACTGGGCAATCTTTGTCATTTGACATTTGTTTCTACAGGTAGGCCCTAGAAATGTTTGTTAAAATGTTATAGCCATAGGGCCTAGATACTCACAGTAGACTCTATTCCAACGTTAGTCCTAATTTAGATCTAACGTTTAGGGAGTTGTTAACGTAAGAATTATAGTATATACACGGTCTAACGTTACGTAGAAGTCTATGTTAGCGTCTAAAACTCTACGGTGTTCTAAGTCTAACGTTACTTAGAGTTAGTGTCTAACTGTTTAAGGACCGGTTAATACATCACATGCGCTCAAATTGGCTCCCCAGTCCAGTGCATCATCTTTTTCTAACATGTTAACGTTAGGCCTTACATTGGTAACCGTTAGGCTAGGCCATGGGGTGAAGCTGAAAAAGAGGCTTAGAAAATGGGTTTCGTTCCAGCAACACTGGCACTACTTTCTGAATGCGGAAATGTGATGTTTTGTACATCCTAAATATACTGTAAAAAGTTCTCCTCGAAATATCCTGTAGTTTTTGCGAAAATCCATATTATATAAACTGCGACCAGCAGCCCAATACACATATCGTAATGGGGCTGTGAACTGTAGCATACAGGATCATGACGGAAGTTTTATCGCGGACAAATATCAACTTAAAATCGGGAAAAAATCTTCAATTTGAAGACTTATTGATAAATTTGAAGTATTGATAACAGAGTTCGTGCAAGGTTTGCTTCTGCAAATAGTTCCTTTCTGTTCAAATTGATGACTAAATGTGACTCGGTCGAGAGGAAACTGGGAGAACTACGCTGAATTGACGGTCAGCGCAGGCGCACACATCACTGCGCACAAATTTCGAATCCATTGACTGGATATTAAGCTGTCTGTGTGTGCATGCGCTGGCCGTCAATTCAGTGTAGTTCTCCCAGTTTCCTCTCGACCGAGTCACATTTAGTCATCAATTTGAACAGAAAGGAACTATTTGCAGAAGCAACCCTTGCACGAACTCTGTTATCAATACTTCAAATTTATTAATAAGTCTTCAAATTGAAGATTTTTTCCCGATTTTAAGTTGATATTTGTCCGCGATAAAACTTCCGTCATGATCCTGTATGCTACAGTTCACAGCCCCATGACGCTATGCGTATGGGGCTGCTGCCCGCAGTTATGCGTATGGGGATGCTAGCCGCAGTATAGTTCCCATGGTGTTTCTAAGCTGAAATACATACAGTGTATACACATTTGTAAAGCACTGCTTTTAGCCATATACCTAGAAAAAAAAGTAAAGTTTTGGTTTAATAGTTGCATTATATCTCATGTTTCAGCTTTTCCTGATGCTGGCTATGCAAAGGAAGACAAGAGCAAAGTGGCTCGAGACCATAAGAGAGAGAGCACTGACTGACCGTCAGAGGTCAAGGCAAATGCCTTATATTCTGTTCAAAGACATGTTATTAATCAAATGACTAATCATTCAAGGCAAAAAAAAAGAAGAAAAAATTCAGTGCGTCTGTTTGTGTGTGTGTCCGCGTGCATGTGGGAGAATCTTATTGTACACACACACACACACACCCTCACATGCACACACACACATACGCACACACATAGTTATGAATATTCAATATACCCAAGTGTATTAAAATATTATTCTACATGCCTTGGCCATTTATCACATCAGCATCATAAAAAAGATGATCATAAACATGAACACACACAATGATATAATACATGTATTGATCAGTGCATTACACATACACAGGTGCATAAAAACGCTGACATATTATATACACTCACACGCACACATACAAACTCATTTACACACATGAGACATTACTATTAAACAGATCATATTGTTTATCAGTAAACATGTTTTTCTTTTCTTCTTCTTCTTCTTCTTAAGAAGCTTTAATATACTTAGATCACATAGCAATCACGTTGTTCATGAAATATTATACAGTACTTTAGAAAATTTAATCTTCATAAAATTTCTTGAAGTTTTCATTGCTATCATTAGGTTACAGCATGGTGGGACACTACCTCCTTTCATGTAAGATAGCTCAAAATGATAATTAGTCAAATTTTCTAGTTTTAATAAATTTCCTGAAACATTCCATGGTCCAAATATCCTTGAAAGGGTGTAAAAGTTTTGAAAAATGCCAATATATAAAATAAAGGCAAAATTATAGTTTACCCATTCATGAGTGAAAACTGTTGGATTCTGTATTGGAGGCAATGTGTACCTGAAAATCTTGGAGAGAATAAAACAGGTTTGGCATTAAAAATTATGATAACATTGCAATTAACTTCCAATATCAGAGGATTTGTGCAAACCTGACTAAACTTATGCACAATTTTCATTTGGCTGGTGTGTATTAGTTTTAGCAAACTGATTTTGTACTCACACCTACATTGTACTGACCTTTCTACATGAACATTCTGTTTCAGTATTAATAATATTTACATATTCTTTTTCCCAGCGTGGGAGAAACAAATTTTAATTGTAGTCATTCAGTTTTATGAAAAAAACCACACTTAGGAAAACATCTTTGTTCTTAGAATAATTCAACCCTAATCAAATCATAATAGTGGGCAGAAATGTTTGCTAAAGGGCGAACAATCACATACTGAGGCAAGGAGTCAAAACATGTTGCATAAACATTGGCATTCAAAATACAGGAAGCAATCTGTATTACAAAGACATTTTATCATGCACAACTTTGGTAAGATGTCAATTCTTGAATATCAATCACATTGACCAAAGAACTGGTGCATATACAGTACATTCTGTTGTTTCTGAACTTTGCACTGAAGTTCTTTGTGTATTTGTGTGAATGTTTCAGTGGTGTATATATATTGCTCCATTTTATCAAGGACAACTTATAGTAACATGACAATGTTTTCATGCTTCAATATCAATCATATTAACCTATTTCCCTTGGCAAGTAATGAGCAGGTTGACTCTGTTGCAAATGATGCATTTTACAGGCAACACAGCAGAACCTGAAGAGCTTCCAGAAGAAAATCTTGATCTTGATGTGAGCGTCTTAGGGGAGGAAACAGATGCTCCTGCTGACAGACCAGGCTCCTCCTTCAGCTTTCGTTTCCTAGCGAGATTCAGGCGTTTGCTATCTATAAACCTCTTGTAGCACGTTTCATGGAATCCTATTCAATACAATGGAGAAATGAACAGCAATGATTAGCCGTTGGATTTTTTTAGGGGGAAAAAAGGCTAAACGCTAGAGGGAGGGGTTGAACATTACACTCAATATATCATTAAATGTACGGTAGACTATTGACTGCCAATATTTGAATCTTGTAATTACCAATTGGCCCTAGTACTATGCCAGGTAATCATTAACACCTCATGATCATTGTCATCATCAACTACTTCAACTTGTACTTGCAGTCCAATTACTGATTTTAAATTACATCTACAGCTTTCAGCATCTGATCACATGCAATATCAATTATCATAATTATGAATACAACTGCCTTATCATCATTAATACTAGTAATCCTTGGCCTTTCACTATCGCCACCACCCACTGCTTTATAGTTTGGCACAACATAATGGCAATCATATGTTTTAGGGAGTTTAATTGTTGAAATTATGTTCTTGTCATTGTTGGTTTTTTAGACCTATTTATATCAAATATTAATAAGTTAATTTAATGAGATGCTAAATGTGTGTTTTGAGGGGGGATTCGCCAATTTCGGGGTGAGAGAAACAGGATGGATTTTTAATATTAATACTCCATGGCCACGATTATGAAAATATAAATTTACATGCAGTTTAGACCTTTTTCAATCCACTCTATCCAGTCCTGTGTGTCAAGATTTTTACAAAACAATATCACCGATCAGCCACATCAACCTAACCTGGGCTGTATAGAACAACATGTAAAATTACATCAGATCTAGGCTACATTATAACGGCGCTATGCCTATGCCATGCCAAGGTGAAATTCAAGATAATTTATCTAAAATGTAACAGACACGCTAATGGCTAAGCTACTGCATTAGCGCCCATTATAACATACACAAGCAACGTTCATAACATAGCTAACGTTGTACTTGTAGTCATCATGGTCATTAACATTACGCATATAACATGAGAGAGACTGCACTGCAGTGTCGACTGCTACGACTGTACGCACGTAAACTAACCTGTACATCATTATCCTACGTCGGTTGCAGTCAGTCCCCCGAGCAGCTGAATCACTTCGTTCTGGTCTGCGATTTCACGGTCTCCCCCACTCAATTTGATCCACTCTTTGGCACACAAAATAGGTTTCGTCTATCTTAGGTTTGTCATGGCCGTGAAATTTTCAAACTTCATCGATGTTACATGCATAATAACGCATCTTAAAAGTTTCGGCAGAGCAGACGACGTAGACGCATCGACAGGCTCACAGGGGGCGGCCATTTTGACTCGTAAACGATAATTCTCGATTCGGATTGGATAACATACATCACATGATCGTTCGCGAATGAATATCGTACGCGGCAAAGTGTACATATTCAGCTCCTCAGTGACAAAAAAGTTCACTGTTTCCCCCTAAATTACCAAAATACTACAGGAGGGTTTGTGTCGAACTTTTTCCTGTAGCCTTTTTGGTTATTTGTTTACACGTAGCTGTGGAGAAATTTTAGTGCCGCAGTTGTCGGAACGAAACAAGCGAAAAAACCAGCTCACCCCATGGCCTAGGCCTTACCCTGTGATTTTCAATCAATTTGTCTTGTACCAGGACCGGTATAGACGTAGGCCTACCTTCTGTCATCAGGAATCTGCAGCAATTTCAAATAAATCAGTCTTTTTTCTCCTCTGTTGCAGAGATGAGCATTGTAGAAACACAGTGATTTGCAAACCAGTCTGCTCGGTGTCGTAGTCCTCCACTTGTGGTTTGTTCGATGTAGCGTTGGGCCTGCGCCTGTATCTAACGTTAGCCTAACTCTTCGTTAAGTTACGTCAATACAAAGATGCATGAATTGCCCTCGTTCTAAGAACTGAACTGAATAAAAATGTCTCTAAGACTATTAACTCGCTTGTTTTAGGCCATGTTTAGTGGAGTTAGAATCCTTATCCTCCAAAATCTTATCGAGCTCGTCGTTGTTTATTATAGACTAAACGGGTTCCATTTTGAAATGCGAATCCAAACTTCGCGGGCCGAATGATATGTGCATAGTACACGTATGGTAACGTTAGCTTCCCGAATTCCATCCAGGCAGGCCTAGTTCTAGCGCGTGACGCTACTCCGCGCCGCGCCGTGCCGTCTACTCTCTCACGTATTGTGTGTGTGTGTGGGGGGGGGGGGGGGGGGGGGGTGAGTGGGAACCAAAAGCAGAAAAATCTCTTTGGTGGGAACAGATTATATCGATCCAGACTGCAGTTATCGATAGTAATCGTTTGCTCTTCCCAGTTACCGACGTGGTCCCACACCCTTATATTGGTGTAATTGTTTGTTTTTCAACCGTAAGAGGGCGACACACATGGAAAAAATATATTCAGTTGACCAGTTGGTCAATATAACGAGCTTGTAAAATATAACATTTGCGATCCTCGCAAACAGGATCACGTGATGAGCTCTCGACCAATCACATACCAGAAACTGTCTAAGCCATCTAATATATATATATATATGTACATTGTATATGTAACATGCACATGCTGGAGTAGGGAGGGGGTACTTTCACATGCACAATGGGGCTAACTCTACACCGAGCTTGTAAGCGTTCACTTTCTTACCCTGTCACGCATGCACACACACGTACATTCTCAGATACACTCAGTGATACACCTCTTTCATGTCTAATCCACGACCAACCCCAGACACTCACCTGCATGAATTAATATGAATAGGAAATTGATACTTTAAGATGCATGTTAAGATGCAGTAATGCAAATGTACATATACATGCATTTCAATTTCTTTATATTTGCCGGAATCATCCATGTCAAGCTCTACCCCCTGATGGCGCCCTCCTGGTTTGCTTTCTCTCCTTATACATGATTATTTTATGCAAATGATCTTCTTAGTGTCACGTGATCAGCGGCAATGGTCACCATAAATGTTATTGAACGACCATTCCTATATGTTCATTTTTATTTTTTTGCTGCTATTGTTGCTTTGCATTTTATTCATATACTCTAAACGGAGAAGACTCACTCGGGAGTAAACCAAATCAAACCAGGGCAAATGGATAATTATTGTTGATATAAATCACTTCGGCTCTTTCAATAGTATATCCGAACCGCACTCCGACACAAGCAAGGCTTTGAGAGGCTTTGCTCATAGATGAAAATGAAAATCGAAGAAGTACTAGATACACGTGCAAATTACGCTACAAAAATGCATACAATGAATGTATGAATGGATAAACCCCATTGCATAATTTCAATAAGTGAATGTGTGTCCGTTTCAATTAACAATCCTGCATTCTGTATTATTCATCTACTCATTACTCTGTATGTTTATGACTATATGAGTGTTTAAACAAAAAATTTCCAATACGATAAGACCGGCCTCATTTTAATGCCCCTTAAACCCTGAGGTCTGAATGTCAAAAGAGTAACTTTCTTTTTTTATTCTATTGAATTCAATCGGAAACCATCCTTCATCATCTTTAATGTCGACAATACATGAACATAGTAAGTAGGTCTAAGTAATAACATTTGAATAGATACGCAATAAAATGAATGTACTGAAAAAAAGAAAAGAAAAGGTGATCAAGCCGTGACTTCTGTCAACCTATTGTACGTCGTCTGCTCTCCAGGCAGATTTATTCCATCACGTTACCTCCGCCACATTTCTCAACACTCGCCACCTTGGGAATATGTCTGTCGTCTGCTAAGGATGCTTCCTTCGGTCGTCGTGAGCGAACTTAACCCCGAATGAAAGGTAAATGTCGTGGGTAAGGGAGGTGGGGGGGGGGGGGGGGGGGGGCTCGTCAGGTCGGCTTCGGCAGCTTTGTCTTATTATTATTCAGGATGGAGTAAAACGAACACCAAGCAACATTGTAAATGAAAGAGAGGTGTGTGTATGTGTGTGAGAGAAAGAGAGAATATAACTCTGTTCACGCTTGTTTGTTTGTTTGTTTGTTTGTTTGTTTGTTTGTTTGTTTTCTTTCTTTCTTTCTTTCTTTCTTTCTTTCTTTGCGTTTTTCGGAGGGGGTGGTCAATTTAAGCTCTGTAAAAGCATCCACAATACGCTCGGGAAGTGATTGAATTGTTAAAGGACAAGGTTACCTTCATAGACATGAGGGTTGAGTGAATGCAGCAATATTAGTAGAACACATCAGTGAGAGTTAATCGAGAGGAAAATCGGACAATCCGTTCAAATGTTACGATTTTTTTAAGTTTCTGCTCAGTCACGGCTGGATGAGAAGACTACCATAGCTTGTGATGTCACATGTGTACAGCGATATAAAGAAAGTATAAAGAAAATTCAACATATTTTCACTTTTCTCGCATAATAAAAGATCACTCGACTTCTCTCTTTTAGAAGGCAGGGGTAATAATATCACCCTTGATATACGTCAGTAACAAGTTGAAGAAATGTGCACTTTCTCCAAAAAGTAAAGTTTTGTGAAATTCTCTTTTTATTTTCCTTATATCGTTGTACGCTTCTGACATCATACGCTGTATACAGTAGTCTTTTCATCCAGCAGTGATTGCGCAGACACTTTAAAAATGCATAACTTTTGAACAGATTGTTGGATTTTCCCCAAACTTTCACTGATGTGTTCTACTAATATTGCTGCATTCACTCAACCCACATGTCTATGAAGGTGAACTTGTCCTTTAACTTCATCATTGATTTAACTTCATCATCAATTTTTTATGTACAAAAATAATCGAGATAAAAATACATGTACTAATAACGTACTTAGGCCCCCGAAATAGGGGTCTTTCTAGAGGGTAAAGAGTATAAAGCATACAAAGTAAGTATATGCCTAGCTGTTGAATTAAACCTCAGGGCCAAAATCACGTTGAAAAAAATCTTATCTCCTTTTCATGAAAGAAACTAATATACAGATTGAACAATTCGGAATTTATATGTTTTTGTTGATGCTATAGTCTCTGCCACAATGAAGACATTAAAAAGTATGACAATGGCTGAAGCAAAAAACAAAACAAATAAAGAAATAATTCTATACAGAGGTGATATTTTACAAAATTTTGGCTTTCCATAGCATTATGGAACAATAATCTCTCCATGTAGCACTTTTTATGTGGTACATTGGAAAAAACACTTATAATAGTTAAAACTTATTTGCAAAAGCACTGTCACTTTGCACTTTCGTCTACGTTTCATACGCGTACTGGATACCCCCTTTTTTTAGATAGAAAGTTAAAATCAGTTAATGTCCTTTGAAAACAAAAATCACACCAGCGAAGGTAAAATAGTTCCACAGTGCGTTAGGGAAATGAAGGTGTTTAATTATCCCTTCAAACTTTCCCTTCAGACGTTGATTGTAAAACAGTTTAGTGTTGTTGATATATAGAATATAGCCTGCGTCTTTCCAAATAACAATTCAGCCATGACTTCAGTTGCAAGAGCCCAAACACACACAAACGTACACTAGTTACGCACACATGCATAATCATATACACACATACACACACACACACATACTGTACACACAAACACGCACACATGAATATGAATACACACAGTTGATAGACAGGTTAATTGATAGAGAGATGGATTCATATGTTGGATGGGTAGATATATGAATTTAGATTACATGGGTATATTATTCATGGGTTTGTACTATGCAGGAAAAAGGGAGAATAGAAAAATCATTTGATAAACCTGTCGGGAAGAGTAGGGAAGATTTTGTTTTTTTTTTTAAATTGAATTCATTTTTTTTTTATTTAAGGAAATTTAAAAGCTGAGATAGAAAAATATATGAACGGCATGAATCAATGAAAATCAAGAGTTCATCATTTTTCGCGCTATTTTGAAATCCGTATGAATCCAAAGTGGAATGTAATTGAGAGTCTCTATTTCAAAATTAACGGAAAAGTCATTTTTTCCTTTGATTCTTTTCTAGAATGTGGGCTTCTTCTTGGACAAAGGTTGTATTTATTTATTTATTCTTTCATTTATGTATTTATGTAGTTATTTATTTCTTTACTTATGTATTTATGTATTTATTTATTTCTTTATTTATGTATTTATTTATCTATCTATTTATTTATGTCAGGAGAGAAACGAAAACGGAGAAAACAGGATCACGGTGCTAGTTCTCAATATACATTTCTTTTTGATTCACAGAGTTAAATGCCCTCTATTTTTTTTTTTTTTTTTTTGGAAATTAAGATCTGATGATAAACACCTGGAAAATATCTTAATGCGTCAAGCTACTGTTCTTTTGAGATCTCAAGGCTACCACACCCTTCTACGTCAGGTGTGTCTTTTAATGCTTCCAGGTTGACCAGTGCTAGTGTGGTATGGGGCATGAGATCCGAGTCTCTAACGCAAAGAGAAAAAAAAAGACGTGTAAAAAGAACAACATCCTTTTTAAATTTACTCATCTGCACTCTTTCCCCGAACACTAAAAAAGGAAGCAATTTCCGGAAGTTAATCGACACCTTTGAGATTCAAGACATCTTATTTGAGTTAGAGATAATACCCTGGTCAGAAAAAAAATCATTGCTGCCAAGATAGACAGAGAGAGAGAGAGAGAGAGAGAGAGAGAGAGAGAGATATGAAAAAAGAGAGATAGAGAGGGAGAGGGGTATAGAGGACTAGGGTTAGTAGTATGAACTTAATGTAAGTAAGCTTTTGAGATGAAAGTACAGAGCATCCGTAACAAAACTCGCCCTAATTGGCACCATAGAAAGCATATCCCAGGACAGTCCCTATCTTTCACATCTTTTCTTCATCTAAACACCTCCAAACACAGCTTCATCTCCTTATTAAAGCCACACCACCGCGCCGTCTCCGCGCCGTTCCTGCATTTTGTTGTATTTTGGTACCTGAATCAAAAGGAGTGGTGGGAAGGGACGACGGAGAGAAAGGGGGGAGGGGGAGAGTTGGAGAGAGCGGGGGAGGATGGGGAGGGGGAGAGAAGTTGGAATGGGTAAGGATAGAGAAAATGAACACGTGATATCAAGCTTTCATTGCTCTAAAGTTCTTTATAGACCAACAACATGGCGTTCGTCATAAACATTTTGACAAATTAGGGGAGAGCTGAAGGTTTCGTATCCATAGCAATAAGACTATCACTGACTATTTTTATGTAAAGCAAGTGGTAAAATGCCTGTTCGCGTGTCTGTTTCCAGGTATGGAAATGGTGATGGTGGTGGTGGTGGTGGTGTGTGTGGGGGGGGGGGGAGGGGGGCTTACATGAGGATGAGACCATTGCTTTGATTTTTGAGAGCAAGAAAGACGTTGGAAGCCATAAGTATGGAAACTTGTCAACCATGCCGT
Organism: Diadema antillarum; assembly: GCF_040938485.1. NCBI lineage: Eukaryota > Metazoa > Echinodermata > Echinoidea > Diadematoida > Diadematidae > Diadema > Diadema antillarum. Next base: position 82,904 of record NW_027271089.1, read on the forward strand.
GGATGAATCAAGACCTTTTTAGGGGGTAATCCTGGTCTAGTTTGTTGAAATCCGGGAACACATGTGTGGCTCGAAGTACGTGGGTGAGGGAGGAGTCACCCCACGACCTAGCTAGAAAGTAGCTAGCTACCTAGCAAGCTTGGAGGGCTCCATAAAGCTGGGATTAAAGGTTTTGTGTATAGGGGGCGCAATCCACATCACAGGATATCAAGCCCAAATGGACTTTGACAAAACTCTCGGAACGGGGAAATCAGTCGAAATTGGCAGGGCAGATCCCCCAGCGATGAAAAGTGGTTATCCGTTTGCGAGCGAGCGCGCTCGTACTTTGGATACACTGTAGGCCTACGTGCGCGATCGATCGAGCCGCGGCTCAGTATCGTCAGACGAAAGCCTGGTGGACATGCCCTGAGACAAGTCTCCCAATACAGTACCTGTCTCGACCACATGTTGCACGCTGTCAAAAGTAAGAGACGTGGATGAGGGGATTAGAAGTGATAAAAATTCACTGCAGCATGATTTCAACCTGCATCTATTTTTTTTAGTTACTCCTCTCTTGTTTTTAAATCTTTGCTTTTCTTTTTTTAACTTTTTTTTTTTCAATCCGCCTTCCCTGTTTCATAACCACCGATTATTCGGGGCTTACCTTTACACAAACTTGATTTTATGTACAAAGGTCCTGCCGTGTTTCTCTAATATCTATACAACCCAAGCAGTTTACAATCGACAAGGTACGATAATTTGTGTTCATTATTCAAACGCTTTGTGATAAATAGGAAGAATAGATTGAATTGAATTGAATCGAAAAGAATTTCGAAACGAAATTTAGTATTGATCTGTGATTTATATTTTACTAGTACTGATACTCTTCGGATATTGTAGAGCAAGGGATTTTCGCGGCATGAAATTTCGCGAGTTGGAGCTGACAGCCTTTTTCGCGGCATGAAAATTTCGCGAATTGCCACCATGACATTCAATACATGTAGTGTAAACAAGAACTTTAGCGTGCATTTTATTTTCACGAATACTGGCTCTTGCGAAATTCGCGAAATCAAAATACACGCAAAAATGTCTGGTTTTACGGTACGATGTTTTCATATTATTATGTAAGAAATTAGTATAAGGCTTTGAGAAGCCACAGAAAACCATTTTTTTCGAGAAATCATGGAGGGGGGGGGGGTGGAGGAGAGAAAACAGACCAACGCATGTAGAGATATCGATAGGTAGAATGAGTGATGACATAGTAAAATAAAAAAAAGACAACAGAAAAATATATAAAAAGCAATCAGACCAAGTTGTCAAAACTATGCAGCTCAAATTCAGCAAACTAGGGCCCTGGAAAGAATAGGAGTTGGAATATCAATCCTGGATTGCGGCAAACATAAGATTCGTTTCAATTTCTTTGGAATAACGATGAGTTATTAAACGACAAGAACATCATCCGCGTGAATTTACAAATATACATATTGATCGGACGTGACAAGGCGACTTATACTCGTGCAATAATCTATCTTCAAACATGATAAAAAAAATCATTTCATCTGGATTCACATTTCTCTTTGTAATCATGACGATGCAAAAAAAAAGTGGTAATAATATCGAAATTTATGTGAATTGTAGGAACCGTACATCAGCATTTTTTTTTCTTCTGGCTGCGTGCATTCGTCATACTATTGGTGTTATAATCCCGCCGTTGATCTAATTGAGACGCCGTGTAATGGCCGATGAAAGGAGCGACAAGCCGAATAGGAAGTACCTGATATATATTTAGGTGAACTTATTCGGGGGAAAACGTGATGGCGTGTATTTTCGCGCGTTCGGAGTGGACGTTTCCGTAACGTGTGTAATAATGAAAGCAATATAAGAGAGATTTACTTGGGTCTTAACTGGTCCCTTGTCGAGTACAACTTGTGTTTGTCGTCCAAAGCCCGGGGTCATGTGATATAGGACAAGTTGACTGAAATGAATATAAGAGTAAAATAGTCTCACAAAATGCTAGAAGCTTCATACTGGGACATGAAAAAAGTCATGTAATTTTCAACGTTTCACACATTTTCAGAGGTAACACGTACGACGTAGGTAAGACGTACAATACCACCGTGCCTTATTGTACCCGACGAAGCTCAGTAGTAGCGATTGAAACGTCGTACGTCTTACTAACGATTTCTTCGCGAGACAAACGATTATATTTACCCAACGGTCATACTTTTGCTTTTTCCAGTCTGTTGCAATGTTTTTTATGTTCCTTCGATGTCATTGATTACCTGTAAAATTCTAGCAAAACTGGCTTTCATTCACTTAGACACCTTAACTTTGATTGACATATAAACACAGTCACATGCACAATATAAAGTCGCAGTAGTTTGTGTTTCTTTTGTTGCTATTGTTGTATCACTATCTATGAAGGGATATAAGAACTTTTATTATAATTGAAGAAAATTACATACATTTTTTTTGGTTCTTTAAAAAGTTTAAATGTGTGTGTGTGTAGGGTTACGTGTGCGTATACGTGTGTTTAAGTTCGTGTGAAGATGTGTATGAGAAACATGGGGAAATACGTTATTTCACACTATTTTTTTTAAACAATGATGCGATATTGTAAAAGAGACATAATCTATGTTGAAGTTACATTTAGTTCCAACTTGCCACATGCAACATGACATAAATTGAATACAATAACGCAGATTTGGAACAAATCATAAATGTAGATATTCACCTTGTGGTATACCAAACTCGTAATACCAAAAGCGTAGTTTTAGCTGAATACAATCACATTTCAAATTGGTTGAGAACAAGCGTTAAAACTATGAACGTGCTGTTTAACAAGAAAGTCATACGATCAAATCTTCAAGAAGCAGATTTTTTATTAGAAAGCAATCTTTTTATTTAAAAAATAAAATCATTCTTGCATTTTCAATAACTTGCAATTACCATGTCGAAGGGTGATGTAGGCCCCGAATTCTGAATAGCTGGAATATAGCTTGTTGTTATGGCTGCAAAGTCTACTCTTCTTAAATTGCATTTTATTTTTAATGAGATGAAAGCGAATGAGTTGAGACAAAATCGTTTTACCCTTGTCAAGCTGCTTTATACTTTATATTATCTATACACAAATTAAATGTGTGCCCTTGACGTAACTACGTATCACCTCATCTTATTCTGGATTGGGATTGATTTTGATTTGATTTGATTTGATTTGATTTTAAGTGACGGCTGAGGAAGCATTGAGTGAGCAACCAACCGCTGAAAAGACGGCTTCACGTCTATTCTCTCCGAAGGAGAAGTGCCGTGCCTCCTCGGGTCACAACCGCTGCGTTACACCCGGGGAACTCGAACCAGAGACATAATATCGCAGTTGATCGTCCGTGGTCCTATTCCTGACCGTAACCACTGTTTTCATGAAGATGAGTGGAACTGTATAAAGTTGATTCACTTTTGAAGTATGACTGATCTGAAAACGCATTTTTGAGTTTCTTCTCCTTTTCTTTTTACTTGATGAACATTCATTTTTGTAAAAGTCAACATTAACGTGCAGTTCTGCCTGTAATATTTAGACATCACCATGCCAGTTCCTTAGTATATATTACATATATATATATATATATTCATTTTTTTTAAGACGTTAATTTTTTTTTAAACGACGTGAACGGATCCCAAAGGTTCCCTCCCATTTATTACTGCCATTATGACTGCATATCGAAATGATACTCGGTATTGAATTTCAGGGAATTGGGCACGATTTGACATAAAATGCCTGGTTCTTTAATGAGACAAAAAAGTATGCGTGTGTGAGGTTTTTTGTTTTTGTTTTTAATGGTAGGGGGGATGCTTTATTAGTTCAAGGTTAGAAATCTTCCGGTCACCGTCAGGATGGACACGAATGTATTTCTGCATACTCCATTCTGAGAAGTGTAGAGCAGAATATTGATAGGTAAATAATTTGAATTATATGCTAGGCGTTTGCAATCATATACAAATTCACTTAGCATGCAGGTTTCCTCTTACTCAGGTCAAACAATAATCATAACAGATGATGTTTGATACCACAATCATCCAATGTACTTCGGACTTACTTTTCCGTTCCCATCGACTGTGCAACCTATGATGATAATCATGCCATGAAATTCTGTAAATAGCGCCATCTCTGATTAGTTTTGTCCGTGCATACTCCGCGAGTCCAAAAAGAAAAGCAGAATAAGAAAAAAATATATATAACCACAACAAAACGTGACAAAGATTACAATTCATGATAGTAACAATAATGATAATAATGATTATGTCATATTCTTTATCCAGGATAGCCTGTTCAGTGCTGCCACTGCTCTACCAGAGAGCCCTGCCACCCCATTGTCCAAACTCAAGTGTCGAACACAGATTTCTAAGCTTTCTAAGAACGAACCAAGACAAAGATGCTTCTAAAATAGACTTTTAAGTGCGAAAAGAAAGAATACCATGCATTTGGCATCCCGCGGATTGTTCATGCGTAAAGAGACTCAAATATTACAAGAGCTGCTATAAATTATGTTTGCCCTTGCCATACTCTTTATACCACAACTCTATCCTCTTTTTACCACCTCCAGATCCCCCCCCCCCCCATCTC